>NW_027070101.1:176951-281951 GCF_002906115.3 Quercus suber
TACAATTTATGATTAAGAATAATCAAATTAAAAGATCATTATAAATACAAATAGTTTAAACATATAATTTGAATTATAAATTTATGGTTAAAAATAGTCAAATCAAGAGATCCATCTAAATATAAACAGTTTAAACATATAATTTGATTCTTTAAAAAATTAAATAAACAAATAAATCAAAGTAAAAGTATTAAGAGTATGCATACCTATGAATATTTGAATGTGTGACTTAAAAATCCAACTTGAATGCTTTTATAAACTGCACAAAAACTCTGAGATCCAAAGAAATAGACTGGTTTGAAAAGAAATTTTTTTCTCTTTGATGGGAGGCCATGCTTTGTTTGCATATTTTATATATATATATATATATATATATATATATATATATATATTTGAGTTCTATGCTTACTGATTTCTACTCCGTGTAGGTGTAGGCTTGTAGCAAAGTTTTTTTTTTAAAAAAAAAAAAAATTATTACCAAGTGGGACCCATGGTTTTATTCAGTAACGTGAATTCATTGAATGGTAGGCGGCTTGGTAATTGGTATAGAGCATAAAAAAAATCAAGTTTATTAAGCGGGACCCGTTGATTTTATATATAGAATTGCTAGTAGAAGTCTACTGCTACAAGGAAAGCTGAAAAGGTAACGTGAATTCCCTGAATTGGGAATTTTTTTTTTTTTTTTGTCTCTAGTGTAGGGGGGGCAAATATGGTATTTCAGGCATTCTTAGTGAAAAGATTTGAAAGTTCGGGGGGGCACCTGCCCCCCCTCGCCCCCCCTCCCTCCGCCCCTGGTAGTGGACTGCTCTTAACAAAGTGAGGTTGTGAGTTATCATGATGTTAGAAAGTTTAAGGAATATAAAGGGATGCCAAAAGTGGGCATGCCCGTCCGTATGCCTCACTAAGAGCAACGTTCAGGAGAGGAGTTAATGGAGTAAAGCCTTAGACCGTTACTCCACTCCACTCTTTTGCTCTACGTTCTCTTAGTGTGTGTTTGGTATTGATTATTTTTGTCAGTTTATTTTACTATTTTACTTATTTTTGGTACTATTCATTGGTCTCACTGCACTTTTTGGTAATATCATGGGTTGCATTATACTATTTTAGCTAATTTTTACCTTTATCTACAGTACTTTCAACAAAAAGTTTTCAGTTTTAGCTAAATAAACTATTTCCAAATGGACACTTAGTATGTTTATAGTGTGTTGTAACGCTCTTAAGCTATGGGTAGAGTTTTTATCACTCTAGTAGTGTGCAACCATTGGTAAATTGATTTGATTGTGGGTTACTCAAGTTGGAACACAGAACAAGTTTGAAGTGCTAGTCTATGTGGAGGCCATCTATGGACAACATAGAACAACCTCGAAACTCATGTGAGAGCATCGGTTTAAGCCAAAAAAGGTAAACTAGAAAAAAAAAAAATCTACAATGTGATAGGAATCTAGGGAAAGCAATCTTGTCTTGTGATTGGGGGGAAAAATTGGGGTGAGTTTCATTCCACTAAGAAAAATACATGGTGTGTGTGTGTTGGGGGGGGGGGGGGGGTTCAATGTTACATTTATTTCTATTTGCTATTAGGTTAGTTGTATACAATCATTCATCAAAAAAGGTTAGTTGTATACAATCTTGTCTCTTTCAAACCTTTTATTTTTTAACTAATAAAGATTAAAGCTTACTACAAGTTTAGTTATTTGATCTTAAGATAATTTCATGAAATTCACTCCATTTCTAGAAGAGAAAGAGGAATAAAAACAAAAATTGAATTGTTTCTAAAATTTAACAAACTAAATTTACAGAGTTGATAATTTCTCTTTTTGTTTTTTTAATAGAAATTAAGGAATGGGGCATGGATTAGGGAAAACAACTATTCTTTTGCTACTTTTATTATTATTATTTTTTAATTTTGTCTTTAAATTTTAACATTATTATCAAGTTGGTCTTTATGTCTGTTGTAATTTATAAAATTTCCACTTTTTTGTGATATGATATTGTTTTGCTAGAATTAACAATAGTGTTATTAGCGAAAATGGACAAAAATGATAAAGTCTAAAGACTTATTAAAATGGCAATGAATAAACTTTAGGGATGAGACTGAAAATTCAACAAAATATACTAGGGGTTTAACTTAGAATTTTGACAATTTTGTTTTTATTTAGGGTAAATTTCACAAACCTACCCTGAGGTTTGTGATACTACCAACTAGGTCCAAAACATTTTAAAACCCACCAATTTGGTCCTCAAAAGACAATTTTGTCCCTAATAGAACAAACATCGTTTCTCTTCTTTCATTCTCTATTCTCTGAGTTTTCTATCAAAACTCTCTCTCTCACCGAACATTAGTCACAACAAAACCCATGATCTTAGTCATTCAACAGCACCATCATGCAAGGGTCATCCTGATTCCCATCGCAAGATTGATGTCATCAGCACCGTCAAAGAACTCTCGTCACTCTCTCAAATCGAAACAGTGGTGGTGCTTCGATCTAGATCTCAACTTCAACGGACTCTCTCATCCTCTTCATGGTGGCATAGTGGATTGCGGCCTGACCTTTAGATTTCAGATTTGGGTAGTGCTTCTTATAATACGGTATGTGTAGGGGCACAGTTTACAGCCCAAGCCCAATGTGCATGGGGTTGTGGGTTAATGAGCCCAATACAATAAATTTGTAGAGAGTGGGTTTGAAAAACTAGGCCTTGGTGAATCTAACAACGGCTAGGATAGGTTTGAAAAAACATAATGCAAGAGCAATACACGTGAGGTTAGGTGAATGTGTTGTCTGAGGAGGCCCATATAGACTAATAGAACTGATTACAAATGCAATTCTGGTTGCTACAGTATCCTTTTTCTATTCCCCCCCCCTTTCCCATGAAGGGTCTTCCTTATTATATAGTCCCTCTTAGGCAATTTTTACCCTATACTTGTCAATAATTTGGGTTGCTACTTGAGTACTTGTCCCATCATACATCCCTTTTGGCTTCTCTGGGAGTTGTGGTGACCAAGGAGGCACTATTCAAGAGTCTTCTCCACATAAATGCAGTAAGAAAAGTAGCTATAGTGCATTCAATGCGGAGGTTGCACTCTTTCCTTAGATATTTTTGGGCCTCCTTCCTTCTCGTGTGTTTACGTAACGTGTCTCTGACATTGGCGCCTCCATTGAGGGCGTTTTTGTTGCTGGAATGCGCATCGGACTGTCTTCTACTCCTTTTTTATTCATAAGGCACTGAGTTAGGATCCTTCTATTACTCGTCTCTTCTCAGACATTCCAACGCTCTCAGGTAAGGCCTAGGGCCCAATATATCGTTTTTAGGCCTTGTCCCTATAGTATGTTTTTTGGTTTCTCTTATGAGGTTTACAGTTGGGGTTGTGTTGATTTTCTGTGTTGTTTGGCTGGAATTTTTGTTGTTTATTGCTAGATCTTCTGCGGCAATGTGGGTACGAACTACAGCAGTGTGGGTCTGAGAGCTTAATGCGATACCACTTCGTCTCTAAAACACCACGTGATTTGGCCGGATTATAACCACAAAAAATGATCTCAAATTCATCATTTTCCCCTTTGATTGTAGTAGCTACTTGATCGAGGTGTCTCCTCCATATCCATAGATGCTGATTTCATTTATTTATTTAGAAAATAGGGGTTGGGTATTCGAATGAGAGAGAGAATATGGTAATTGGTGTAGCAAGTTTGGACTGTATTCCCTCATTTTTTGTAGAGAGTTTTGAGAGAGAACTTAGAGAAGAAAGGAGGAGAGGAACAAGATAGAAGAGAAACGGTGTTTGGTTCGTTAGTTTTGAGGATCAAATTAGTAGGTTTTAAAATATTTTGAACTTAATTGATATTATCACAAACCCCAAGTGGGTTTGTGAAATTTACCCTTCTATTTATTTCCCGCAGGCCCAAAAAGATAGAGTAAAATTGTCGGTAGTAGTTGTATTTTGGATATAGTCAAAAGCGAAACTATTACACAAGACAGTAGACTGGGGCCCCACCATGGGAAACCAGGTCCAGCTGAGCCTGAGCCAGCCCAACTAAAATTTTTTAAGTTTAACTTAAAAAAAAACTAGTACTCCTCCACAAGACTAAAATAAAAATACCAAACCAAATAAATTTAACAGAACAAACAAACAGAACGGTACCGTCTCATTCGCATTCTATCGGGGGGGAGCCAGAACTGAAAGACCTACCCGACCTCAGTGAGGCTGAGGGTGAGAGACTCTTTGAGCGAGTGAGGCCGTGAATCCAAATCGGACGATCCGCCTTTCACTCGGATCCGATAATTCAGAGAGAGAGAGTGATGTTTCTATTCGACTGGTTCTATGGTGTGTTGGCGTCGTTGGGTCTGTGGCAGAAGGAGGCAAAGATCTTGTTCCTAGGACTCGATAATGCCGGCAAGACTACCTTGCTCCACATGTTGAAAGACGAGGTTCCTCTTTTCTCCTAAATTATATATGCGTCAATTTTTATTTTACTTAATTTTAAATTAATGATCTGATTGGGTTTTTATTAATATCATATACAGTTTAATTGATTGCTCATTTACTTTTTTTTGAAATATTTGGAATTTGAAACTGTTTCTATATGTATATATTATGTCTATGAACTTAAGAGCTCAGTAAATTATTGTGAAAGGCCTAGCTAAAAGCTGAATATGTATCGAGATTTAAATTAGTGGATGATATTTGTTTTGGAATATTATGTTCTTCGTGTATAATTTAACCCGAGTAAATTGTTGTTCAAGGTCTTGTTAAGCTGAATAGATCGTTTTGGAATTTCTTCTTGTTTTTTTTGGTTGATAATTATTATTGTTGGGGGGGAGGGGGATTTGAACCTGGTTGGGAACAATAGCAAGTGCCAATTTAGCTTCAAGGCTCTCGGCATTGTTTTGGAGTATCATGTTCTTTTTGCAAGGCCTAGTTAAGCTGAAAATGTGTGTGAATTTTACGAATTATGAAGGTTCAAATTAGTGGGATGATATTTGTTATGGAATATCATGATCCTTGCATTGTCGTATGTCCATTTGGGCAATTTTTTTTGGGTGTCATGGGGTGATGTTGAGCCTTCTTTGATTGATTTTCAGAGATTAGTACAGCACCAGCCGACACAATACCCTACATCGGAGGAGTTGAGTATTGGGAAAATTAAGTTCAAAGCATTTGATTTGGGAGGTCATCAGATTGCTCGCAGAGTCTGGAAGGACTACTATGCCAAGGTAAGCCATTTGTAAAAAGCCAAGCTAAGCTAGTTTTGTAGCTATGTATTGTGTTGTCTGTGCAAAGTTTTCTTGCAGCATCTCTTTCATCCAGATCTGCGTTCTGTCCCCAGTTGTTATTGTAAAGCCGATTGATATTTGTGTGTTTGTGGAGCTATCTATGCTTACACATTATTGCTGTTTCTCATTGTTCTTTAAATTTGAGATAAGGGGGGAAAAACCTGCATTCTATAGTTATGTATTGCTTTTTGTGCCATATGCTTTTTATAATTTATAAATTACTTGACTTCCTACTCTTCATTGGCATTAACTCTTTATGCTTGCTTTCTCAGTACTTGCAAGTACCTTTACATTCTCTACTTTTGTCTTGTCACATAGTTGCTTCAGGTGATATTTTACATTACTTGTTAGTTCCAGTTTTTGCCATAGAAAATGTACTCATTTTCTGAGGCACCATGTTTATTAGTTCTTTCTCTATCTAGGAATAAAGTCTCTCCACTTCAATTGTAAAAATAACTTCATGTTGGCTTTCTCTTCCTTACTAGTCTTTCCCTTTAATAGTTTTTATTTTATTTTTGGGTCCTCTTTCGGGATTGAAACCTTTGTTTATAACCTTTTTCCACTTGTATAATTATCATAATTAGCCAAGAGTCTCTTTTTTTTTGGAAAGATCATATTTAGCCAAGAGTCTCGTACCTTAGTAGCATCAATTGACCTTCTTTACTAGGAGAACAAAGGTTTGAATCGCCCCTTCCCCCACTTGTTGTAGCAATTGAGTTGTAAAAAAGAATCTTATCTTATAGATCGATGCCAAACTTCAAGTTATTTTCTTTAGAACCTTATTGGATTGGTTGTCAGCTTTGTGAAACCAATCATTTTCTTCTATTCTTGATTTATGTAATTTTTGTACTTGATTTGTTGACCCCAGTACACTTCCTGTGTACTAGGGTGTACTTTTTTATTTTTATTTTTTTTATTTATCTATGTGAGAGACATCCTTTTTAACAGTAGAAAATAAAAACCAAAATAACAAAATCAATTTTTTTTTTTGTTTGGTATAAAAATTGAATTTCATTAGAATAAATATTAGGTCGGATTAGGACCTGTGCGTTGATCTCAAAGTGGTTTGGATGAGAAAGGGTTATGTACCTCTTCAAGATCCTTTGGTAGCAGCAGCTCGTTCTTGTCTAGGCTCTCATTCTTTCTAATTGGCTAGACATATGTTAGAGCATTTTATCAAGTTGATGAGTTGGATCTTGATACTTTAGATGGTTGAACATTCTTACCTTATTTTTTTCATCCGGGTTGTGCCTTCCCACTTCCTTAGGAAATTTAAGTTTGAAATTTCAGTTCCTTATTACGGTTTCATATGATGTTTCAACTACCTACATGCACTTGTGTGAGCCTTCATTCTTTCTACCTGGTTAGATATGTGGCAGCACTTTATTAAATTGATATGTCAGATCTTGGTACTTTAGGTGGTTGAATGTATTTTTCTCATGATTTACACCTGGGTTGTGCCTTCCCAGTTGCAAGGGGCTTTTAAAATTTGAAATATCTGTTTCTTAATTATACTACAAACATATAATCATTTAAAAAATATATAATATAAACATGTGCTGGCAATATGTATTTGTTTTTACGTGTGGCAGGTTGATGCTGTGGTGTACCTTGTGGATGCATATGACAAGGAGAGGTTTGCAGAATCAAAAAAGGAATTGGATGCACTCCTTTCTGATGAGGCCCTTGCTAACGTCCCTTTCCTTATTTTGGGAAACAAGATTGATATCCCATATGCTGCCTCTGAGGATGAGTTGCGATTCCACCTTGGCCTGACCAACTTCACTACTGGAAAGGGGAAGGTAAACCTAGCAGACTCAAATGTCCGACCATTAGAGGTATTCATGTGCAGCATTGTACGGAAAATGGGGTATGGTGATGGTTTCAAGTGGCTTTCTCAGTACATCAAATAGAGTAATGGTCAGCAAGATGCCCCCCTGAACCTGGAAATCCCACCAAACCACACCCCACGCAACCCAAAAAATGTATCAATTCCTGTTTGTTTCGGCCCCAAACTGGCTTTAAATTGGATGTATTATGTTTGGATCTGTGTGGAAGGAGGTTTTAATGTCAATGTTCTGTAAGTTTACTTGTGGCAGCAAATCTTTCTTGGCACTCTAGTTTGTTATTTAGCTTTGCCATCTGCTATATGTTGCGATAGTCATAAGGTAGGATACTGCATTTGTTTATATATTTTGTATTTGGAATGATGTATTGATACGTTTGAAAAAAAATTGACTTCATCTTCGTTATTTCTAGCCGTATCTGGAATCACTGCAAGCAAAAAAATAGTGTGAGGGGTTCATGAAAGTCAGGACTGTGTTATGTATGTGTGTATGTAGTCTCCCCATGAATTGCAGGAGAGACTAATTGTTATTATTTAGCAGCTCTTCTATGAACCTTTCTCAGCCTTGACTGTAGTATAATTTGGCGTGACAATAATTTTTCTTTTCAGCGTATGTTTTAAAGCTGGATGAAATAGTCCGATGGGACATGGGTTATACTCGTTCAATTCCCCACAGCGATGTTGGAATTTACTTGGTCTCTCTAGATCCTGTGGCAGTTTGGTAGCAACTTAGTTCTGCAACATACTCACCTTGCGGTCTCCGTTGAAAGTTGGCTAGGAATTATCAAGGTAGTAATTATCATAATATATTCCAGTCTCACAATTTCGGTTAAATTTAATTACTCTGGCTCATGTGACAAGGCGACTTGAGGTTGGTTGGTTTCAAATTTTAATCTTGGCCCGTTGAGAATAGCATCGTTCTGGCAAGATTTTTTTTTTACTGGTACTTTTTTTATTCTTTGGATGAATATTTAACTGGTTGCAACTTGCAATTATTATAACTTGCAATTATTACAACACAAATTTTGCTTCCTCAAATCTCTTATTTAATGACAAGAGACTTTAACGATTGAGCGAATTGAAAGCCAACTCAATTTAGTGTAATTCAATTTCCATATTAAAAATTCTCTAATATTTTTTTTAATCGACATTTTTAATACAGATTAAACTATTTCTCTTGATAGTTCTTTTGATTAAAGCAATTTATGTCAGATGCTTTATGAATAGTGTTATGTAATTCCGTCAGATCACTCTCTTCTCATGTTACTATACTATTAGTATTAGAGCATTTATTTTGGTCTAGTCAAAATTTTAAGCAAATCCGAATTTTTTTTTTTGAGAATGTGCAAATCCTAACTTAATAAGTTAATTTTTTTATTATATATATTTTAGTTAGTTTCAAATGCGTAACCCATCCTACTAAATATTTTTTTCTTCCTTTATATTGAAATATTACTTTTATTTTTTATTTTTTATTTTTAATTGTGTGCTATTCAGTCTTCCCATTTCTCTTTCCCTTTACTAACACACACCACAACCCAACGCCACACTACAGTCTACATACCTTTGTCCATTCAGCCACTCACACAACGCAAAACAAAGGTGACATCAGGGGTGGAATGCCCCCCTCCCGCCCCACAAAAAAAAAGCAAGTACCCAAAAAAAGAAAAAAAAAAAAACTAGGAATATTGGTCAAAAACATGGCTCTCATTTTAGAAGTTTCATTGAATTTAAGGTGAGCTATTCTCTCTTTTGTTGTGAACTTGATGTTGTACCAATCATCTACTCACCGTTTTTTACTCGTAACTTCATCTGTTTCACATGCCATAGATTATAGAGTTTGTGGTGGTAATTTTAAGTCTGTATTTCATTTCCTGAATAATGTCCCCAACAGAATTTCTTCTTCTGAGCTTCAGTAAGATTTTAAATCCATCATTTAAATTCATTTCTTTTCCAACTTTTTTTGTTCATTACTTTTGTTCATTATTATTATTTTGTTCAATCATAGACAACTTTCGAGACTTAAAAGAGCATCGAGTTCCATTTTGATAAATGTGTTGAAATGTTTAAAAAACACTTATTTTGTATGTTATATTTTGTCGACATTTTTATAATATCAAATGTTTAAGAAACACTTATTTTATATGTAGTATTTTGTTGAATATGAAATAGGTGTTAGTTTTTATTTTCATTAAAAAAAAAAATTGTTTTAAGCTTTGGCCCCCCCTAGTTCAAATCCTGGTTTCGTCCCTGGGTGTCATGATGAAGACATCAGAATTGTCGTCCAATTTTTGTTGGGACGTTTGTTTCAACCTTGGTGTAGATATTTTTCCAATTACAATTCATCGTGTTATACAACTAAATCTAATGTAGTATGTTCAAAACAGCCAATTACCAAGTGTCGTTGTTATTCAAAGACCAAGGAAAATTTTCCAAGTATTATTTGAATAAAAATTATAAAGAATATTCAAAAGTCAATCACACGTTGAGGCATTTTAATATTTAATTTAAAATGATATAATCAGTCTAATTATATATTACCAATGTTTTTTTAAATTAAGACACTTTGGATAATCAAATGATGTTATATGTCCCTTGAAGAATAAGGCTTAGTCCCTCTATTTAAATTATGGCATGTCACCAATCATATGTCATTAAACCTTCTCAAGACTTCTATAAATAGAGGCTTTTCTCAGTCTAGTAGAGACATTCAAAAGTCTTGAAACTTTATTAGAATAAAACCTCTAAAGCCTCCAAACTCCAAAGAACTTCAAAAACTTCAACCTTTGAAACTTTGTCGGATTCAAGCTTTGAAGCCCTAAAGAAATTCTACATCAAAATTTTTGAATACAGAGAACATTCGTCCCTCCAAGCTTGACATTTTCACAGGAATCAAGATCCAAAGCCTTTGAGAACTTTAAGAATTTCAACCTTTGAAAATCTTTCAGATCAAACTCCAAAGCCCTAAAGAACTTCTACATCAAACCTTTAAATACAAAGAACATTCGAAGAAAATTCATCAAAATCATCGTTTCAAGTCTCAGGGTTCTATTGAAATCAAGTTTCAAAGCCTCCATAAACCCAAAAGACTATATTTCATTGAAACTTCATCAAATTCAAGTCTCTAAAGCCCAAAGAAATTCCACTCCAAATCTTCGAAGACAAAGAACATTCAAAGAAAACTCAAGTTAGAGATTCATCATAATTTTGTTTTAAAGATCTTTTGATCCATTTTCCAATCAAATTGAAGGACACTTTGATTATCAAAATAAAATTGTATTTGAATCAAAGAATCTTTCAAGGAGATTGAATTAGAAGATTATTCTATTATATTAGAATATAAATATAGAGAACTGTACTAATTTATTCATCAATACAAATTTAAATTTGTGAAACTCTTTTCAATCGTTTTGAATTTCAAACTTGAAATTTTTTTGTTTAGGCTTTGTTTTGGCCCTGACTTTGTAGACAACAAAATTGAAATCCAAGTCCCCAATTGGTGTTGCAGAGCATGCTCATGGAGGACAGTCACACTGTCCCCTTGACGAAGATATATAGTTTTGGACTGCTTATGAGACAACAAAGGTGCTCTCTTCGTGTAGATCAATGGCTATTCCCCAACCTCCCCCCTGAGAGAGAGAGAGAGAGAGAGAGAGAGAGAGAGAGAGAGGATAAACGTAAATTTTATTTTTATTTTTTTAAAAAAAGAATCAAATTTTTAAGCTACATTGCTAGTAAAACATGAATTATCAGTTTATCAAGGTTGATGATGCCAAAATCGTTAGTTAAAGTGATCGTCTAGAAGGAGGATGGCTCAAGATCGTCCAAACACCTGCAAAGGAAAATGTGGGAAGAGAAAGAGGTGAAAGTCATCGGTGTGGTGCTAGCCATCGAGCCTTCGATGATAAAGTTAGATAACTAAGAGAGGAAAAGAGCTCTTCCACATTGGCCGTGAGTGCCTAGATTTGCAAGGCCAAGGCTGCTGGATCTTGAGAGGCATGGGACTCCATCTGGGCGTCACAGACGGTAGAGCTACACTTCTAATCGGAGCATTTCGTTTCTCCCTACAGACGGTGCCAAACTGATGATGCCAAATCGTCAGTCAAAGTGATCGTCTTGAAGGAGGATGGCTCAATATTGTCCAAAGACTTGCAAGGAAAATGTCAGAAGAGAAAGAGGTGGAAGTCATCGGTGTGGTGCCAGCCATCGAGCCTCCGATGATAAAGTTAGATAACTAAGAGACAAAAGAATGCTTGATGTATCAAGTGATGAGTATTAGAGAGTAGGGATAAAAATTCAGTACCTCCTCCAAGGTCCTGAGGCATTTATATATATACATGTGTCTTCTTTTGAGCCGTTGGAGGTGTTTAATGGGGGTATGTTATATCTATAACACTTCTGTGTGGTTTGAATGAGAGGATCCCGTTTCTTCCAACGGCTAGAATACTTATTACTGATGTGTAACACCCCTCCATTTATTGTGGCTTAATGGTCCTCCCCTCGTCCAATGATGATCACTATGGACGAGGGTCTTACCTGAGGGAAATATGTCGGGCTTATCAACGGTAATTAAAATACATTTTTGCCTATGTGTAACCTAGCCCAATATTGGGGATTGACATGCAAATTTTAGATGGACAAGTCGAAATGGTTGAATTTTAGTTCAATGCAAGCTAGTCCAAGGTGCTCTTAACAGATACCTAGAATTGGTTGAATCTTGGATTTCTTTTTATAATAACTTATTGTTTGTTCTCCCAAAAATAGTTCTGTGGATATATTGTACTAAATGACTCCAAGCCTTCTTGACCAAAAATAAAGTTCTCCAATATTTCACAAAAAAATTAATAAATAAATAAATAAATAAAGTCTTCCCTTTTGGCTCTCACTCACAACATTATTAATATTATAGTGGGATTCCATATTGTGTCATCCCTTAAGCACACAGCCACAAAAAACCATTAGTAAATCATATTATTGTTGCATAATAAAGTTTTTATGTTCCCTACTAAAATCCATTTTGTGGAATCAATACTCATCCCCACCAGACAAAATCCTTGTGTAGCCTATTAGTACAGTCTACACCACACACACAACACAAGCAAACCCAAGTCAAAGTCCCCGACATATATGTCACCACCAACAATTTCACACACAACAATCACAGCGGCATTTCCACGCCCAGACCAACACCAAATGGACAACAAGGATCCGCGTTTCTAACACCATTTCTCTATACGCGTCAAATACCAATCCTAACTCTCCTGATGAGTCCTAACTTTTACTTTGACACGGACACACTTCTGTCCTTTCTTTCCAATTCCAAAGCTATATATATATATATATATATAATCCCAAACACTACCCATCACCCATTAGCCTAACTAAATATTCATTACACCTACTACTCTTTCTCTTTTTGAAAACCCAGATGGGAAACCATACTTCTTGCTTCTTTGTTGGATCCTCAAACGCTGAAACAGCAAAGCTCTTTGATTCTCAAGGTAACCTACAACGAGTCAATCTCCCTATAAAAGCTGCGGAGCTCATGCTTGAACAACCAGGCCATTTCATCACTCGGGTGGATGAGCTACGTCAAAGTAGACGCATGTCAGCGATGCGAGCCGACGATGAGCTTTTGGTGGGAAAGGTTTATGTTCTGGTTCACTCCAGTAGGGTTAACTCTAGGGTCTCCGAGTTGGAGATGGCAATCATAGACTTGGCTTGTAAGAAAAGAGGAAGTGTAAAACCAAATGGTTCTAAGGTTTTACCGGCTATGACCGTGGAGTCGAGCGAGGAGGGAGAAGGTGAGGTTAAGGTTTTGGGAGGGAAATTTACTGGACTGTCGGGTTGCCAGTTGGGGAGCCATAGGAAATGGAGTCCTGCTTTGGAGCCTATTTTTGAGTCTTTTTGAGAAACTGAGTTCTGGAGAAATTGGATAATGTTATGATACTGAGTTACAAGAATTTTGGTCAAATTGAAGCTATTTTTGTGTACTTCTGTGTTCCTGAGCAAGCAGCTTGGTGGGAAATATGCATATTTAAGACTTCAAATGAGACCGATGGAGGATTTCATTATATTTGTACGTCACCAATTGTTAATAAATTTCATATTCAATTCGTTTATTGATTCTTTTAAGTATATATTTTTAAGTACCTTCAAGACAACCAGTGCTCGAAAGGAGAGGATTGTTCCAAACTATAGAACAAAATTAATAGAATTATGAGCTGAATAGGATAAAAGCATTGTTGTATATCAGTTGAAAGTCAATAACCTTACCAAGACAATGTCTTCTTAATGGTTAAATGACTTTATGAAACCCAAATGAGACATGAGGAAGTGGTTTGATTAATTCTTCTAAGTTTTTGACAATTTATGGCAATATGGAAGTGGAGTAATACTTAACTAATGCTAGTCTAGTGTGCAATTATTTGTAATGTCTATATACCGGTTATAGTTGATGAATCATGAATCCATATCAAAGCTTAATGCACTTATAACGATATTAATTATTTCGTTACCAAAAAAAAAAAGATATAAATTATTTCGATAACGATCAAACAATTACTCAAGTAATATTATGGACACAATAATTTTAAGTTTTTCACCATTGTTGAATTAGGAGGCAATTATTAATTCTCACATGAACCCATCACTGACACAACTGTATTAGTCACGAGACACACTGTTAACAACTTATCACCTCAGTTGTAAAATTTGTTGACTCTGGACTTATTGAAATCCAAATAACAATCCATGACTTTTGGGTGGTATATGGTCAGCCGATTTTGAATAAATTAAACACAATGTCATTGTAGATCGAATTAGTCTACTTACTCAGGGAAGCAAGCATTACAGACTCTGGTTTGCTAACTGCTAAGTTGGACCTGGACCGCCAGCCACGGCTGGATAGTCAAAGTAATAAATAAATAACAAGTGTCACATTATGATAGTGGAACAGTCCAAGCCTCGGTTGAAGCTAGCATTCAATGGGCCAGAATGCCCCAGATTCGCTTGATTCAAGCCCGTATTTGCTTGTCTGGCTAGGTGCGTGCATGGTTCTACGCAAAGTGAGTTTTGATAATGGTTCTTTGCACCACTTTGCTTGCAATTGCAAACGTGTAAATTTCTAGAACTCTCTCTCTCTAAATAGAACTTCTGATCTTATTGATTGATGAAAGAATCCAATGAATGAAAGAATACATAACTACTTCTATATATACAATCTAAGCAAGTAAAGAAAGTAACTAACTCCTTAATTGGAGGGAAAATCTGTTACAAAATATGCTGTCTATTAGACCACGTGTATATTGACTAAACTTTGTAACTGCCTCTTCTATCCACGTGGCATTGCTTCGTCAAATGTGTGAATGAACTGTTCTTGGTAAGGGACTGCTTCAATCAAGTCTAGCAACTCTGCACTAGCCCAATCACTGTGTGTTTTGGTTGCTTGATCACAACACTCTTCTTCAATTCTGTTTTTATGCTTGCTCTTGTCCTGAGTACATTCCTTCTTACTTTCAACAAAACGCTCTAGTATATACAAAATATTTGGTTCGGGTGAACATCATCAAATTGTTAATTGCTTATAAAATTGTTCATGGCATCTCTCATTGTCTTTGTTCAAATATTATTATCACCCACTCTCATTCAAATAATCTAATTGATAGACCAAGATATCAAACACCTACCACTTGATTCATAAAATTAAGGTGTATATATCTGCTCACCATAATTAATCATATAAGCACAAAGTCATCCTAACTCATAATGTTGCATTTTAATTACAAAATGTGAGAACTCTTATTTTTCAGATAAGAATTTAATTAAAGAGCAATTACAAATGAAAAACACATAGTATTCCCTTGAATATGATTTAAAAACTACGCACATGGGAGGCATATAGTTGGAGAGTCCAATCCAACACCTTCATTGTGTATAATTTAAGGATTAGTTAATACAGTTACAGTTGAACCACTTATTTTTCTTATTAGGTACACAAAATTTGTAGATCACTCTACATTATGGGATCCAAAAGCATCCGTTAGATCAAACCTCAGACTTTATTACATTGGATCAGTGCCAATGAGGAGTAGGTCAATGTCAATGTCTTTCACTAATTATTAATCTCAGCTCAAAAGCCAACAACCCCATCTAAGTTTAATTTCAAGTCCAATATTATGACCGTCACAAAATGGAGCGGTTAAACAAACACCTAAATATTTCTACACACCCAACTTCTTAATAAAATGCAACACAAACTCATCTTGTACACTCAAGCCTCACATTGCTCTCGTGAAGTACCTAATTACAGATTTCAAGCCCTCAAATCTCTTCGAGATGGGAAACTATATAACATACCGTCCATCTAATGCCAAAGTTATTCTATGGGATGGCACGGTTCATGAATTTGATAAACCTTTAACCGTGGCTGAGCTCATGTTAGAGCACCCACAACAAGTTGTGGTTGAATTGCACTCAGCTGTGAATGAAAGAAGGCCAACTCCATTGGCTGCTGACAAGAATCTAGAGATGAAAAAGACTTACATAATGCTTCCAATGAAACGGGGGAAGCCGGTCTCATTGTCCAGTGAAGAAGCTCGCCGCCTCCTTTTAAGTGCAAATTCAATTTTACATTCAAAATCTCTATTGTCTTCATCAAAGTTTCTCCCTTTGTTTGCTCTGATGTGCCCTGCCAGAGTAGGCAATGAACAAGAATTTTTGTCACAAAAGAAAGAAAACGTGGAGAGGTTTGTTCCGGAGTTTTTGCCCGAGATATTAGATGGGAGACCAGAATATTTGAGTAGGGAATTATCAGGCAAGGGGTGGAAACCCAATTTAGATACTATTAAGGAGAAGAAGGTTAAGAAGAAGCTGTCTCGGTGGTTATTTTGAAGATATTGTCGAAGTTCGTGAAATTTGAAACGGTACCATGTATGGCAATGCATTGTATTGTATGAAATTAATTAGGAAAAATGTCTTAAAGGATGCTAGTATGAGTTTGTCAAAGAATCTAAACCTGTTAAAACTGATGTTGCTGTTATTTTCATGCATGGACTTATGGATCTTTCAATTTGAAAGTACTTTTGATTCAATTTAAATCAAAAGAAGCAAGCTAATCTCATACCATTAAAATTAATTAAAGAGATGCTCAAATAAATAGAGTTAAATTTTCACTATTATTTTTTTTTGGGTAGAATAAACACATTTTTTTGCAAGAAAACAAAAGAAGAAAAAGGGGCTGCCCATCTACTCTATAAGAGAACAAAGTAGTAGGGATAGACTGACATGATGGGAATGGAGCCTTCCACATTACTAGCAGAGGTCAAAAGGGCAATATTATGAGCAACATTCATTACTAGGTGTATTATTTTGGAAGGACCCCTCATTCATAGAGAGAACTCTTTCATTTTTTGCTGGTTGTTATGATAAGATTAGCCAAGTTGACAAACAATGCCAAAATGAAGGACATAAAATATTACAAAATTTCGTGTAAACTATAAAATGGGACATAGTCATCTCCATCCCAAAACATCAGGAATTTTCGTTCCTGATATGATTATCTTGAAACTTTACTAATAGTATAGCACGTATTTTCTATTTTTGTTGTAGTGAAAACTAGCAGGCATTTTTGGTGGTGCTCAAGCTGGAAATTAAGGGCTGACCTTCTCATGCCATCTCTCCTTCTATTAATTAATTTGGAGTAGGCTAGCCATCCGTTGCAATAATTTTTGTATGAGTGCACACTTTTGTTGAACTTTTGGTTGTGCTCAAACTTCAAAGACTGTAGACATACTTTTCAATTACTACATTTTGATCCTAAAGTTTGATTTTAAATGAAATCACTAGGGGTCACTTGCCCCACGCATATGTAAACACACTTATTTTAGGTGGAAATCTGACCTAATCCAAACATTAGAGTTCAAATGCAGTGATTGAAAGTTTATGAACTAAATTATACACTATATATATTTTTATTAAATTTTTTATAAAGTTGAATAATGAGTTTTATTTCACAAAAGAAAAAGAAAAAAGAAAAAGAAAGTCGGCCCACCTTCCCCTATCAGCACTAAAAGAACTGCTAGTAGGAAATAGAATTGGGCCTCCATCCATTACAAAAGAAGGCTAGGGAATACATTGCAGTAATGGCTGTACTAATTTCCCTAATTGGGTAGGTGACTTGGAAAACAGATTCCAACAAAAAGAGTCATCAAAATGACATTGATAATCTGATGCTTAAATTAGAGGTCAAGCTTTCTTCGTAAAAGAAAAGAAAATATTTTTTTTAAGGGATTTGCTTGTGTATCTTCTCTTGTCATTTTCCTAAGGTTGTTCTAAGTGGATATTGACAGAGAACCATTTTCTTCAATTTTAGTGTCAAATGGCATGGCTTGTATCCGCTGGTGCTGATCTTGGGGCATAATTTAGTTTGTGCCTTTATTGATTTCTCATGTTGAGATCACTGTTGTAGGTTGATGTCAAATAGGTCATTTGATAGACTGGTCTTACAAGGGTTGAAACTATTAGGCATTACTTTGTTGTGATTGGGCAGTGTAAGTGACCTGATTTCTTAATGAATTGAGTGGATGACGTGACCTTCTCTACCGAGCATATCCGTGTCATATATTTTAGATGAAAATACTAATAACATTACTATTAGCGAAAATCAAAGTAAGATACAAAATCGAACCATTATTAACTCTAGTTAACCATCTTTAATATTAGGATCTAATGAAGCAGATAATTGCAGCTCGTCAGTATGCTCCTTGCCAACGGTATGGACAACCGTCAGTACTTGTTTCAAAGGAACAATGTAAGAGGGCACTTGAGGTCCCGAGGGAGCTTCCGATGCTTAAGTCAGTTTATCTCTTTGAGAAATAGAATAATGTAATAGATAGTCTGAGTATAGTGTGTAAGTGTATGTGTAGATGTCCTGCTTACCTGTTGTTGTTTGCCTTATATAGAATGTTTGTGAATAAATGCTTGGGGTATTTATTGTGCCAGACGTTGGAGGTTTTGAATAGCTTATTGAATGCCATTATATCCTTATTTAAAGACTTGTAACAGTTTTACAACGATCAGCTTAGTAGTCTAAAATTGATAGGCCAAGAATGTATTGACCCATTTGGTAACTTAATCAATTAATTTAGCTAAGTGAAATTAATTAAATTCAATTTCATGCAATGAGCATGGTAGCACAAACAAATCACCAAATAACTAAATGCACTGGAAATTTAATTTGATACGGGTGATTTGTTTACGAATGGGGAAAACCATCGAGGCAAAACCCCACCGGGTGAATTTAAGGTCACCACTTCTGAGAATCCACTATTATCAGAACAAACGGTTACAAGTAAAGAAATCCCAATACCTTATATTAATCTACAGTTGAACCCTTATCCGAATACACAATTTAGACTTGTAATGTAGTGACAATTTCTCCTTTCAATGCACGGCTCCAAGTACGTGACTAACCAATTGATGCACGAATCTCAGTACGTGACTAACACACCAACTTGAGATGGATGTTGATAGCAAAGTTCTTCAGTTCATCCACACGATGAAGATCAAGAAGCTCCTTAGATACAAAACCTTACGGCGTATAAACGCAGCAGCTTCTTTAAGAGAAAGATGAACTACGGCAGATTGTCTCCGGTCGCAATATGCATGTAGCAACAAGTGTGACAACCTTTGCATCAATAGAGATGACCCTTAAAATAATCCTTATATATGTCTAGGGTTGTGAGAAAAGAAACCTTACACAAATAACTTGAATATGCGTGAAAAACAGATTTGAAAATATAAATTTCGTAATTCTTGATAGATACAGCTGTCGAGCTATCTGTCGAGCTTCAAATATTAAATCTCGATAGATACATCTGTCGAGCTTTAATGAATAGCACTTCTTCACTTGATTCTTAGATAGATTTGCATGACTTCAATGCTTGGACTTGAACTCTTGTTCCTTGAAGTATTAAACACATCCTATATCTACTCAATTACAAGTAAAATGCTTTTTGTCAAAAGATTAGTCAATTCTAAATGACATATGTTCATAACATGTTCCACATATGTCCTAACAAAGGCTTTTTGCTGGAACTTGTAATGATTAGACCTTGTTAAGCAAAGGATTTAGGGCCGGATCATTAATGTGCGTAACGGTCGTTAGTGTTATTGACAACCTATTTTATTGACGGTTTGCAATATCTTAGTCGACCAAATTCACTAAAGGTCTGCTGATCAAATGTGGCTCTTTAGTTGACCCCTTATTCCTTAATTGTTCATTCTTTGAGACAAGTAGAGTAATAACTCTGGCGCTTTCTGATTGCTTTTCCTCTTCCCAAAATTCCCGCCCTATCACATTAATGGAGATGTGATTTTTGTCAAGTACTGGCCACATATGGCATATGCCTTGGTTGTGTGTGTGAGGGTTTTTATGGGTTTTGAGCTTTTGGTGCCATAAACCAAGTTTTACCTTTTAGAAAAGAAAACTCTTCATCTTTTTTCTTCCTTTTTTGCGCCGATTCCATATTTGAGGTTTGAAGTATCAAAACTCCTTGCTTCTCAAAATCTCGATAAGACTTTCCTTTCTTAGAACTCTATTTATGGTTGATTTATCTTTGGTTTGGTGTGAATGTCCTTCGGTTTCCTTCTTTTTTGCTAGATTAGGAGTTTTTCTTGAGAAGTCTAGAGGAAAATGTCCTCGAGTTGGGTCGTTTGTTCCCCGTGATTGTGCTACTTTTAGGCCAGTGCTTCTTGATTTTTACCCCTTGATTCGTCATTCCTTGATTTTTTATCACGTAGAGATGGGTGATAAAGAAATTGAGACTAGGGTTGGTGAATCTGAGTCTAGTTCCTCTTCTAGCAGTGATTCTATTTTTGAAATTACTCTGGTGAAGCCATCCTCTTCTTTGAGACCTTTAGTTCCTTCTAAACTTCCCAAGTCTTCTACTCCTTCTTTGTGTACTTGCTCTTCTTTGTGAGCTTCTTCATCCTCGTCTATGACTCCATTTCATGATCTTTCTAAGGAATGCGTCTTGGATGATTTGGAATCCATTAGGGGGAGATTCGAAATTCCTAGTGAGGTCATCTCTAGGTTGCCTCATACTAGTGAGAAAGCTTGTAGCTTTGCTCATGGGGGGGGGTGAGCTTTTACGAGGATGCCTTCTCCTGTGGATTGAGGTTTCCTACTCACCCTTTCATACACCATCTTCTATCCAATCTTAATGTTGCTCTAGGGCAGCTCGTTCCCAATGCCTGGAGGGTGGTTGTCAGTTGTATGGCCATATGGTTCATAGTTCATGACAGGGAGATGATCACCCTGAATGAATTTTTGTTTTTGTATAAGTTGAAGCCTTGTACCCATTATGGGTACTTTGAACTCTCTCATTAGGATAAGCAAACCAAGGTAGTCCATGAATTTCCTACTTCCTTTCGTGTTTGGAAATCATGTTGCTTTTTTTTTTGTATAGAGAATTTGAGATGTTGAGCAAAGACCTTTGGGGTCAGGTCCCGAGGTTATTGCGATGATGGAAAATACTCACTCTTGGTATGCTATTTTTCTCTTCTTGTTTCTGTTTTCTTTTCGTTTTGCTCATTTTTGATTTTCTAATCTTCTTTCTTATTTGCTTTGCAGCTATTGAACGACCTGAGTTAGAGGAGCGATACCAAAGACGTATTGAAGTTGCTCTGGGGTTTGCTCTTACTCTCTCGTCTGAGGATTTTAAGAGTCTTGTAGGTGCTCGTCGGTTATACGAATGTTGTCTCGGACTTGAACCTTCTGGATTGGTGCTGGAGAAAATTGCTCTTGAAGAAAGGAGTGCTCTCTCTCTCTCTCTCTCTCTCTCTCTCTCTCTCTCTCTAACAAGCAATTTTCCTTATACTGACGATTATGCACTTCTTATGATGAGGAAGTATTTTTATTATGACGAGTGTTTGTCTTTTGTAGAGATGGCGACTAGGCAAAGCAAGGATAAGTATGCTTTTCTAAGGAGCATGAAAAATGAGCCTCTGTCTTCGTTGGCCCCTGTTGCCAAGAGGTGTAAATTAGGCAAAGGAAAGTTCGAAGGGCTTGTGCAAGCACACAGAATTGTAACAAGTAGTAAAGTGTTTTTAGAAAACGAATGTCGAACCCACAAGGATTAACTATGTTATTGAATACCAAAATTCACTAAATAAATTACTATTTGGAAATTCGAAAACAAATGGAATGTTCTACTATCTAAATTAAATTAAAATATTTAATAAAAATAAATCTACGAATAAAAAGAATTAACAAAGCATAAAACTCTAACAGTGTAAAAATATGATAAGAATGGATCTAGAACAGTTGATTTCACCTAACAAATCCTACACAATTTATTCTTCCTAATTATTAAATTCTAATAATCTCCCGTTGATGATTAAAAATTCCTTAAGTATTCAATATTTTCTCTCGAATAATATCAAAAATATCTTCAAATAACAATTCCATATCTCTATGTGAATTTAATTAATTGGAGACTCATTACGTACTTTAAATTTTCTGAAAAATCGCACTAGTCGTGGTAAAGCGTCTTTATTTTCGCTCAACTAATGGTGTTTAATTCTAGAACTAAAATAACAAATCACCTCTCGGTCTCATTGTAATTCAATTGATCAAACTGTAATTCGTAAAAAATAGTAAGCATTAAGAATAAGAATTAAACACTCAATCATGGAAATATTAAAAATAAAATAACTCAAAAAATAAATTGTGTGTTCATTGCTAGACTACATCAATGCTCTAGAAAATAAAATTTAGTTCATAATAAAATTGAAAAGAAAACTAATAAAACTTATGTCTTTCATCCGAATCGATTGATCAACATGAAGTTCTCGCCTTTGTCCTCAGATACTCCTCTTTTGAAAGACTCCCAAAAGAAAATTCTTCTATGCGGCACCTCCTTTTCCTCTCAGGTTTCTCTCCTCTTCTTTTTACCCTAAAGAGCCTTTATATAGGTCAAGAAATCCTATTACAAGTTGAATTCCCGTTTGGAGAAAATCCCAGATTTTTAGGCTTCATTTAACCGACGATTTTGGCCCATTTAAATTCAGAATTCGAACTTTTGGTAAACTACAAAGTTGTATCCCTTTAAGTTAAATTTTCATCCCAACTTGAATCATCTCTATTGGATATCTGAGCCGAAAGTTATGCTAAAAATACTAACTGATGTGCAGGCTGGAATCCTAATCCGAATTGGACTTGGATTTGGTGCAAATTTCCTTTGATTTCTTGCTCCAATTGGACTTGAATTTAATTGGCCTAGCCCCACTTTGCATGTAAAGCTCTTGTTACCTACAACACAAAGATATTATATAATCAGTAACAAAATAACATAAAAGTAAAGCTAAATATGTAAATATGTGAGTACTTTATTGTATATATTTCATGCACATCAAATACCCCCAAACCTACATTTTTGCTAGTCCTCGAGCAAAACAGATAAAGAAAAAAACAAAACAAAGAAAATATCCTAACTAATCCACTTTCGCTGGAAATTTCGATTGCATTTAGCGTATGCAACAAGCCTTTAAACCCTTAGCTTACACTAGTGGACGAGTTGTAGTCTCGTGAGGGTTTGCAGGGAATATACCCATAAAATTCTGAGAATGAATACTAAAATAAACAAAACAAAGAAAATCAATTTTTTTTTCAATTTCCTTTTGCAAAGAGGATTAGTTCAAGTTCAAAAACACTACAAATGCTAAAGAAATTTCTCATGCTATCAAAACTCATTATGAGTGAAGAGTGGTAGCCAACCCAAACGTACTCTTAGTTTTAGAATAAACTTGACTTGAATTTCTATTTGAAAGTATGCTTCAACTCAAACCTTTCCGGTGTTATCACTCAACAAATGAAATCACTTTGAAATGCGGTGTAACATTCTCAACAATATATGTGAGTGGAATAATGTAAGAAAAATAAAAATCTCACATATAAATCACATGAAAAACACTTAATCAAGAAAGAACAAGTAGTCTCATGAGAAGATGCCAAAAAGAATTTATACCACACTTTTTATTCAGTCATATCAATATCTGAACTACACAATTTTGAAGATCACATAAGGACTTTATTAGGAAGTAATGTAGGGTAAAAGTAAAGGGTATGAAATAAAAATGGGTAAAGATAAATATAAGAAGTGTTTTCAAGATTTGTCGGAATGTCAACTCTTTTTGGAATTTCCATTCAACATTTTTTTTTCAACTCTTCTTCTTCAAAGCAATACTCCTTTACATTTCACTTCTTAAAATTTGACGAGAACGCTTTTTATTTACTTCTTTTTGACACTTTTCCTTTTATTTATTTATTTATTTTTTTTTTTACTTACTTCAAGTCGTCACTTATCTTTTGTCGTGAATACAGGCATTTGTGATGGATGCACCCAGTTACTTAACAAGTCACAAAATTGAAGTGCTTTTGCATACTCATATTTCAAGTTACGGTTTGACGTAAGAGTAAACATTGGTAATGAATACCCCTAGTTACTAAGCAACTCAAAACATTGGAATAAATGGAACTCTGTACAATTTTTTTCTTCTTTGAACCATTACACTGAAACAAACTGATCAAATTCCATCTTGAAACACTATGGACAAGGGCTTTAAGAAAGAAAGGCTAATTAAAAGGCTCAATGGGGTGACTAGCGATGATGTATCCAAAAAAAAAAAAAAAAAACACATATATGGCTCAAAGTAGACAAAAATGGCCTAATTTCATCTCTCAAAGACTAGTATAGTTCATTCAACATCAATGACTTCAAAAGGTTCAAGTGTGGCATAAAATCATTTTTTCTTGGCCAAAAGCAAGAACAATCAGACTATAACAAGGGAAATATGTTACGCACTTCCAAATGAACTTTAAGATTAGAAAAAAATAAATAACCCTCCAAAAATAATGATTGGCTCAAAACTCACAAGGGTTATAGTCTCCACATTGTTATCATCAAGATTTTCTAATCATTTTTATCATTCAACAACAAGTTGTGTTTGAGTGGCTATGTGCATGTGCAATAAATTGAGCATGAAAGCAATGAAATTCTTTAAGCAAGAGTAGTATAATGAACTTAAAACACAAACATCAAGCTAGGCAAAAGAAAGTTTTTTTTTTTTTGAAATAAATAAAATAAATTCCCTTCCCCCAAACTTAAATTTCACATTGTCCTCAATGGGAAAAAGGAAGAAAAACTAAATAAAAGAATGAGAAAGGAGAAGAGATTCTCCCTTGATTTTAATTGAATATTTTTCCTTGAGGTGCAGCTGTGTACCCATTGAAAATTTCTTTGGTCTCTTTATTCCTACAAAATGAAAGAAAAAACAATAAGATAAAAAAAAAAAAAAACATAAACATAAAGATAAAAAAAACTTGGGTTGCCTTCCAAAAGCGCTTTATTTAACGTCTGTAGCTAGACGTTATCCTCCATTAAAATCTTATGTGTGCAATTTGAAGGACTAATTCCTTTGATGTCAGAGATGGTCCAACCCAAAGCTATTTTGTGTTCCTGCAAGATTCTCAACAACTTTTCCTCCTCTACATCACTCAAAGAACTGTTAATAATAACTAGAAAAGTAGAGTCTTGACCTAAGAAAGCGTACCTTAACTTTGATGGAAGCGGTTTGAGCTCAAGTTTAGGTGGTTCCTCTGGTGGAGATGTTGGCTGACATGATTTTAGGTCTTCCACTTTTGGTTGCATTGAAGGAGGAAAGAGTGGTGTAGCCTCCAAATATCTTGCACACTCTTTAACCTCTTCATCATTGAATTTAACAGGTGTAGAGTGAGTAAGACATACCTCAAGTGGTAACTTTTGAAAATCAATTGCACAAGTCTCATCGGCCATGATCGTGTCTCGGTCACTTATTTGAAAACAAGAATGTGTCTCGGAAGGAAATTCCATAGACTTAAATACATTAAAAGTGACCTCATCCTCTCCGACCCTCAAAACAAGTTTTCCTTGCTGGACATCAATTAAGGTTCTCCCCGTCGCAAGGAAAGGTCGACCCAATATCAAAGGGATCTCCTCATCCTCATCCATATCAAGGACAATGAAGTCAGCTGGGAAGATGAACTTGTCAACTTTTACTAATACGTTCTCAATGTTTCCTCTTGGATATTTAATGGATCTATCCGCCAATTGTAAAGAGATAGTGGTCGACTTTACTTCTCCAAGACCCAATTTCCTGAAAACAGAGAGAGGCATTAGATTAATACTTGCCCCTAAATCACATAAAGCTCTATCAAAACAAGATTTCCTATAGTGCAAGGGATAGTGAAACTCCCCTGATCTTTCAGCTTAGGCAGCAGCTTCTTTTGTAAGATTGCACTACTCTCCTCTGTCAGCATTACTGTTTCATGCTCCTCCAATTTCCGCTTCTTTGATATAATATCCTTCAAAAATTTAGCATATTTAGGTATTTGTTCCAAAGCTTCAATGAGAGGAATATTAATATGCAATTGCTTAAATACACTTAGAAATTTAGAAAACTGATCATCCACATTGTTTTTTCTTAATCTTTGCGGAAAAGGAATTGGTGGATCATAAATTGAAGGAGAATAAGTCTCAAAAGTAACTTCCTTGGATTTTTTGGATTTTGAAGCTGTTTCATTCTCCTTAGTCTTCTCAGCTTGCTCCATTTCTTTCATCTCTGACTCGGCTTCCTTCATCTTTGACTCCTCATTATCCACAACTTCATCTTGTTTGGCATTTGTTACTTTTGGCTCCTCATATGTTCGTCCACTTCTCAATGATATTGCCTTTACATGTTCTTTCGGATTGGTGACAGTGTTGCTTGGCAAAGTTCCTGCAGTCCTCTCTATGAGCATGCTTGAGAGCTGACCGATTTGCACCTTAAGATTGCGGATTGAAGCTAAGTTGTTTTGGATCACCACATCTGTCTTCTACTTGTACTGCATGAACATGTCCTCAAGTGTCGGCTTCTTTTCTTGTTGTGGAAATTGCTGAGGTGGTTTAGCCTGCCCTTAGTTATTGCTCCATGAGAAGTTGGGGTGATTCCTCCATCCAAGATTGTACGTGTTCTAGTATGGATTATTTTGACACTGAAAATTTGACACGTAATTTGTCTGTCCATAACTCGATTAGGCAAAAGGATTTCCCACTTGGCAGTCGACACTTGAATGATTTCCTACACAATGATCACTAACAACATTAGTTTGAATAGCATTAACATTCATTTTACCTAGTTGTTGAGACAAAGTTGCCATTTATGCCGCCAATGAGGTAATAGAATCAAGTTCTAAAACTCCAGCTGCCTTTCTTGGCATTGCTCTTTCTGTAGGCCATTGATAGTTGTTGGATGCCAATTCTTCCAGAAGTTCATAGGCTGCCTCATGAGTTTTACTCATTAAAGCTCCACCAGCTATTGCATCAACCATGGACCTGTTTGTAGCTCCTAGACCATTGTAGAATGTTTGCACTTGAAGCCATGCTGGAAGATCATGATGAGGACACCTTCGCAATAAATCTTTGTACCTCTCCCATGCTTCATATAATGATACACCCTCAAATTGGATGAACGTGGTGATATCATTCCTTAGCTTTGCTGTCTTTGCAGGAGGGAAATATTTTGCTAAAATTTTTTGTGCCAACTCCTCCCATGTAGTAATGATGCCAGGTGGTAAAGAATTCAACCAAACTTTTTCTTTATCCCTAAGTGAGAAGGGAAAAAGCCTTAGTCGGATCGCATCATCTATCACTTCGTTATGTTTAAAAGTATCACAAATTTCCAAGAAATTTGCAATATGGACATTAGGATCCTCTTGTGACAGCCTCCCGAACTGGACAGTCTGCTGTATCATCTGAATGATGGCCGGCTTGATCTCAAAATTTTTGGCTTGCATGGCTGGCCTCCTTATGCTCGATGTAGCTCCATTTACCAAGGGCGTAGCATAATCTCTTAACGCCTTTTGCTCTTGATCAGCCATCTTAGATAGAGATGTGTTGGCCTCTTTCTTCTTTTCTTTCTTAAGCTGACGTAAGGTTCTTTCAATTTCAAGATCAAAGAGTGTATGCTCTAATGGTTTAGATCGGGGCATGCACTTCTAATTCCTGAAAGAAAGAAAACAAAATCAGATGCACTAATTTAATTTTTTTTTTGAATAAATAAAATAAAATCCAAAGTAGTAAATATCTAGCTAGTATCAATATCAATAACAAATAGTTAATCCCCGGCAACGGCGCCAAAAACTTGTTCGTGTAAAATAATCTGCAAGCGCACAGAATCGTAACAAGTAGTAAAGTGTTTTTAGAAAAAGAATGTCGAACCCACAAGGATTAACTATGTTATTGAATACCAAAATTCACTAAATAAATTATTATTTGGAAATTCAAAAACAAATGGAATGTTCTACTATCTAAATTAAATTAAACTATTTAATAAAAATAAATCTACGAATAAAAAGAATTAACAAAGCATAAAACTCTAACAGTGTAAAAATATGATAAGAATGGATCTAGAGCAGTTGATTTCACCTAACAAATTCCACACAATTTATTCTTCCTAATTATTAAATTCTAATAATCTCTCGTTGATGATTAAAAATTCCTTAAGTATTCAATATTTTCTCTCGAATAATATCAAAAATATCTTCAAATAACAATTCCATATCTCTATGTGAATTTAATTAATTGGAGACTCATTACGTACTTTGAATTTTCTGAAAAATCACATTAGTTGCGGTAAAGCATCTCTACTTTCGTTTAACTAATGATGTTTAATTCTAGAACTAAAATAACAAATCACCTCTTGGTCTCTTTGTAATTCAATTGATCAAACTAGAATTTGTAAAAAATAGTAAGCATTAAGAATAAGAATTAAACACTCAATCATGGAAATATTAAAAATAAAATAACTCAGAAAATAAATTGTGTGTTCATTGCTAGACTACATCAATGCTCTAGAAAATAAAATTTAGTTCATAATAAAATTGAAAAGAAAACAAATAAAACTTATGTCTTTCGTCCGAATCGGTTGATCAACATGAAGCTCTCGCCTTTGTCCTCAGATACTCCTCTTTTGGAAGACTCCCAAAAGCAAATTCTTCTATGCGGCGCCTCCTTTTCCTCTCAGGTTTCTCTCCTCTTCTTTTTACCATAAAGAGCCTTTATATAGGTTAAGGAATCCTATTACAAGTTGAATTCCCGTTTGGAGAAAATCCTAGATTTTTAGGCTTCATTTAACCAACGATTTTGGCCCATTTAAATTCAGAATTCGGACTTTTGGTAAACTACAAAGTTGTAGCCCTTTAAGTAACTTTCCATCCCAACTTGAATCATCTCGATTGGATATCTGAGCCGAAAGTTATGCCAAAAACACTAACTGATGTGCATGCTGGAATCCTAATCCGAATTGGACTTGGATTTGGTGCAAATTTCCTTTGATTTCTTGCTCCAATTGGACTTGAATTTAATTGGCCTAGCCCCACTTTGCATGTAAAGCTCTTGTTACCTGCAACACAAAGATATTATATAATCAGTAACAAAATAACATAAAAGTAAAGCTAAATATGTAGATATGTGAGTACTTTATTGTATATATTTCATGCACATTAGCTTGCCCCTTTGGCCTTGTTCCAGGCTCCTGTTTCCCCAACCCTTTCTTCGGAGGTGGAGGCTGCCCTTCCTTTATCAACCGTTGCTCCTCACGTCATTCATTCCAATGGGAAGGGCAAGGTTGGGAAGAGTGTTTGGGAGGACCTAGCTACTGCTGTTGGCCAAGCCCATAATGTCATCACTGACGAGGAGCTGAGGGGCCTTTTTGCTGTACCTTCTCACGAGCTCGTCAGTCGTCATATCCACAAGTTGGTGCAGGTATGTTGTTTATTTCTCTTTTCTTTCCTCCTTGGATTTCATTCCACAAAAATATGAGATTTTAGCCATGTCTTTGTCTTCTAGGTCCTTGGTGAAACCCTTCAACTGATTACTGACTACCTGAGTGTTGAAGAGAAAGTGGTTGTCGCTCAATCTAAGGCCGAGTCTGCTGAGGTTGAAAGTGTTAGGATTAGTGCCCTTAAATCCTATTGTATGATGCTATGTATGATATTAAGTTTGACATTATGTATGACTTAATATTATGTTTAATAAATTTGTTTTATTATTATCTGAAATAATGGTAACATGAATATTCAGACATTATCACATAGTCCATGAGACACATACTATGTGATTTATGTGAAGAGTCACAGAAGATATAAATCACAAGTTTTTTGTAAACTCAGAATTATAGTTCGTAGTCGGTGATGAAATTGGGCATTTCATCTGCGAAGACTATAACATATCAATCATGATGATTTGTCTTGATCATGGAAGTGGTGACTTCTGGTTGATGTTTTAATATGTTTTAAGAGTTAAGACATATTGAACTGGACCGCTGTGAGATTTATTATTCTCCTAAAGACTGTCAAATGAATAATAAATCTTACGACTTACATTTGCATGAACTCTTAATCCTAAGAGAATAATGGACCTGATCATAAGGTGTAGGTTGCTTTGATATATCAGGAGTGAGATTTATAGTAATGGTCAAAACCTCAGTATATTGGGCAGCCACATTTAGTGTTGATGGAACATATTTTCTCAAGATGTAATTCATAGTCTCTTAACGGAGATATAAAGTATTCCCTTGAGATAAGTTTAATGAGTTTGTTATTCAGAGAGTTAGGCCTAACCACTTTAGTAAGACTAAAGTATATATTTATGGAATTGGATTTCATAAATATATAATGAATAACATTAAAGGATTAAACCAGGTACTCAAAGATTAAGATGTAGTAATTTACAAAGTGGCAGTCTACATTAATGACTTTGTATTACTACGAATATTTTATGAAGGGGTTGCATGTATAATAAAGTCTTGGGATATAATTTATAGATAAGACATGGTGACTAGCGATGATGTATCCAAAAAAAAAAAAAAAAAAAAAAACACATATATGGCTCAAAGTAGACAAAAATGGCACAATCTCATCTCTCAAAGACTAGTATAGTTCATTCAACATCAATGACTTCAAAAAGTTCAAGTGTGGCATAAAATCATTTTTTCTTGGCCAAAAGCAAGAACAATGAGACTACAACAAGGGAAATATGTTACGCACTTTCAAATGAACTTTAAGATTAGAAAAAAAATAAATAACCCTCCAAAAATAATGATTGGCTCAAAACTCACAAGGGTTATAGTCTCCACATTGTTATCATCAAGATTTTCTAATCATTTTTATCATTCAACAACAAGTTGTGTTTGAGTGGCTATGTGCATGTGCAATAAATTGAGCATGAAAGCAATGAAATTCTTTAAGCAAGAGTAGTATAATGAACTTAAAACACAAACCTCAAGCTAGGCAAAAGAAAGTTTTTTTTTTTTTTGAAATAAATAAAATAAATTCCCTTCCCCCAAACTTAAATTTCACATTGTCCTCAATGGGAAAAAGGAAGAAAAACTAAATAAAAGAATGAGAAAGGAGAAGAGATTCTCCCCTGATTTTAATTGAATATTTTTTCTTGAGGTGCAGCCGTGTACCCATTGAAGATTTCTTTGGTCTCTTTATTCCTACAAAATGAAAGAAAAAACAATAAGATAAAAAAAAAAAAAAAACATAAACATAAAGATAAAAAAAAACTTGGGTTGCCTTCCAAAAGCGTTTTATTTAACGTCTGTAGCTAGAGGTTATCCTCCATTAAAATCTCATGTGTGCAATTTGAAGGACTAATTCCTTTGATGTCAGAGATGGTCCAACCCAAAGCTATTTTGTGTTCCCGCAAGATTCTCAACAACTTTTCCTCCTCTACATCACTCAAAGAACTATTAATAATAACTGGAAAAGTAGAGTCTTGACCTAAGAAAGCGTACCTTAACTTTGATGGAAGCGGTTTGAGCTCAAGTTTAGGTGGTTCCTCTGGTAGAGATGTTGGCTGACATGATTTTAGGTGTTCCACTTTTGGTTGCATTGAAGGAGGAAAGAGTGGTGTAGCCTCCAAATATCTTGCACACTCTTTAACCTCTTCATCATTGAATTTAACAGGTGTAGAGTGAGTAAGACATACCTCAAGTGGTAACTTTTGAAAATCAATTGCACAAGTCTCATCGGCCATGATCATGTCTCGGTCACTTATTTGAAAACAAGAATATGTCTCGGAAGGAAATTCCATAGACTCAAATACATTAAAAGTGACCTCATCCTCTCCGACCCTCAAAACAAGTTTTCCTTGCTGGACATCAATTAAGGTTCTCCCCGTCACAAGGAAAGGTTGACCCAATATCAAAGGGATCTCCTCGTCCTCATCCATATCAAGGAAAATGAAGTCAGCTGGGAAGATGAACTTGTCAACTTTTACTAATACTTCTCAATGACTCCTCTTGGATATTTAATGGATCTATTCGCCAATTGTAAAGAGATAGTGGTCGACGTTACTTCTCCAAGACCCAATTTCCTGAAAACAGAGAGAGGCATTAGATTAATACTTGCCCCTAAATCACATAAAGCTCTATCAAAACAAGATTTCCTATAGTGCAAGGGATAGTGAAACTCCCCTGATCTTTCAGCTTAGGCGGCAGCTTCTTTTGTAAGATTGCACTACTCTCCTCTGTTAGCATTACTATTTCATGCTCCTCTAATTTCCGCTTCTTTGATATAATATCCTTCAAAAATTTAGCATATTTAGGTATTTGTTCCAAAGCTTCAATGAGAGGAATATTAATATGCAATTGCTTAAATACACTTAGAAATTTAGAAAACTGATCATCCACGTTGTTTTTTCTTAATCTTTGCGGAAAAGGAATTGGTGGATCATAAATTGAAGGAGAATAAGTCTCAAAAGTAACTTCCTTGGATTTTTTGGATTTTGAAGCTCTTTCATTCTCCTTAGTCTTCTCAGCTTGCTCCATTTCTTTCATCTCTGACTCGGCTTCCTTCATCTTTGACTCCTCATTATCCACAGCTTCATCTTGTTTGGCATTTGTTACTTTTGGCTCCACATATATTCGTCCACTTCTCAATGATATTGCCTTTACATGTTCTTTCGGATTGGTGACAGTGTTGCTTGGCAAAGTTCCTGCAGTACTCTCTATTAGCATGCTTGAGAGCTGACCGATTTGCACCTTAAGATTGCGGATTGAAGCTAAGTTGTTTTGGATCGCCACATCTGTCTTCTGCACGTACTGCATGAACATGTCCTCAAGTGTCGGCTTCTTCTCTTGTTGTGGAAATTGCTGAGGTGGTTTAGCCTGCCCTTGGTTATTGCTTTATGAGAAGTTGGGGTGATTCCTCCATCCAGGATTGTACGTGTTCTAGTATGGATTATTTTGACGCTGAAAATTTGACACGTAATTTGTCTGTCCATAACTCGATTAGGCAAAAGGATTTCCCACTTAGCAGTCGACACTTGAATGATTTCCTACACAATGATCACAAACAACATTAGTTTGAATAGCATTAACATTCATTTTACCTAGTTGTTGAGACAAAGTTGCCATTTATGTCGCCAATAAGGTAATAGAATCAAGTTCTAAAACTCCATCTGCCTTTCTTGGCATTGCTCTTTCTGTAGGCCATTGATAGTTGTTGGATGCCAATTCTTCCAGAAGTTCATAGGCTGCCTCATGAGTTTTACTCATTAAAGCTCCACCAGCTGTTGCATCAACCATGGACTTGTTTGTAGCTCCTAGACCATTGTAGAATGTTTGCACTTGAAGCCATGCTGGAAGATCATGATAAGGACACCTTCGCAATAAATCTTTGTACCTCTCCCATGCTTTATATAATGATACACCCTCAAATTGGATGAATGTGGTGATATCATTCCTTAGCTTTGCTGTCTTTGCAGGAGGGAAATATTTTGCTAAAAATTTTTGTGCCAACTCCTCCCATGTAGTAATGATGCCAGGTGGCAAAGAATTCAACCAAACTTTTTCTTTATCCCTAAGTGAGAAGGGAAAAAGCCTTAGTCGGATCGCATCATCTATCACTCCGTTATGTTTAAAAGTATCACAAATTTCCAAGAAATTTGCAATATGGACATTAGGATCCTCTTGTGACAGCCCCCCAAACTGGACAGTATCATCTGAATGATGGCCGGCTTGATCTCAAAATTTTTGGCTTGTATGGCTGGCCTCCTTATGCTCGATGTAGCTCCATTTACCAAGGGCGTAGCATAATCTCTTAACGCCTTTTGCTCTTGATCAATCATCTTAGATAGAGATGTGTTGGCTTCTTTCTTCTTTTCTTTCTTAAGCTGACGTAAGGTTCTTTCAATTTCAAGATCAAAGAGTGTATGCTCTAATAGTTTAGATCGGGGCATGCACTTCTAATTCCTGAAAGAAAGAAAACAAACTCAAATGCACTAATTTAATTTTTTTTTTGAATAAATAAAATAAAATCCAAAGTAGTAAATATCTAGCTAGTATCAATATCAATAACAAATAGTTAATCCCCGGCAACGGCGCCAAAAACTTGTTCATGTAAAATAATCTGCAAGCGCACAGAATCGTAACAAGTAGTAAAGTGTTTTTAGAAAAGGAATGTCGAACCCACAAGGATTAACTATGTTATTGAATACCAAAATTCACTAAATAAATTACTATTTGGAAATTTGAAAACAAATGGAATGTTCTACTATCTAAATTAAATTAAACTATTTAATAAAAATAAATCTACGAATAAAAAGAATTAACAAAGCATAAAACTCTAACAGTGTAAAAATATGATAAGAATGGATCTAGAGTAGTTGATTTCACCTAACAAATTCCACACAATTTATTCTTCCTAATTATTAAATTCTAATAATCTCCCGTTGATGACTAAAAATTCCTTAAGTATTCAATATTTTCTCTCGAATAATATCAAAAATATCTTCAAATAACAATTCCATATCTCTATGTGAATTTAATTAATTGGAGACTCATTACGTACTTTGAATTTTTTGAAAAATCACACTAGTCGCGGTAAAGCGTCTCTACTTTCGCTCAACTAATGGTGTTTAATTCTAGAACTAAAATAACAAATCACCTCTCGGTCTCTTTGTAATTCAATTGATCAAACTATAATTTGTAAAAAATAGTAAGCATTAAGAATAAGAATTAAACACTCAATCATGGAAATATTAAAAATAAAATAACTCAGAAAATAAATTGTGTGTTCATTGCTAGACTATATCAATGCTCTAGAAAATAAAATTTAGTTCATAATAAAATTGAAAAGAAAACAAATAAAACTTATGTCTTTCATCCAAATCGGTTGATCAATATGAAGCTTTCGCCTTTGTCCTCAGATACTCCTCTTTTGAAAGACTCCCAAAAGCAAATTCTTCTATGCGGCGCCTCCTTTTCCTCTCAGGTTTCTCTCCTCTTCTTTTTACCCTAAAGAGCCTTTATATAGGTCAAGGAATCCTATTACAAGTTGAATTCCTGTTTGGAGAAAATCTCAGATTTTTAGGCTTCATTTAACCGACGATTTTGGCCCATTTAAATTCAGAATTCAGACTTTTGGTAAACTACAAAGTTGTAGCCCTTTAAGTAACTTTCCATCCCAACTTGAATCATCTCGATTAGATATCTGAGCTGAAAGCTATGCCAAAAACACTAACTGATGTGCAGGCTGGAATCCTAATCCGAATTGGACTTGGGTTTGGTGCAAATTTCCTTTGATTTCTTGCTCCAATTGGACTTGAATTTAATTGGCCTAGCCTCACTTTGCATGTAAAGCTCTTGTTACCTGCAACACAAAGATATTATATAATCAGTAACAAAATAACATAAAAGTAAAGCTAAATATGTAGATATGTGAGTACTTTATTGTATATATTTCATGCACATTGGCTTGCCCCTTTGGCCTTGTTCCAGGCTCCTATTTCCCCAACCCTTTCTTCGGAGGTGGTGGCTGCCCTTCCTTCATCAACCGTTACTCCTCACGTCATTCGTTCCAAAGGGAAGGGCAAGGTTGGGAAGAGTGTTTGGGAGGACCTAGCTACTGCCGTTGGCTAAGCCCATAATGTCATCACTGACGAGGAGCTGAGGGGCCTTTTTGCTGTACCTTCTCACGAGCTCGTCAGTTGTCATACCCACAAGTTGGTGCAGGTATGTTGTTTATTTTTCTTTTCTTTCCTCCTTGGATTTCATTCCACAAAAATATGAGATTTTAGCCATGTCTTTGTCTTCTAGGTCCTTGGTGAAACCCTTCAACTGATTACTAACTACTTGAGTGTTGAAGAGAAAGTGGTTGTCACTCAATCTAAGGCCGAGTCTGCTGAGGTTGAAAGTTCACGACTGAGGAAGGATTTAGTGGAAGCTATGGACCAGGCCATGAAATCCAAAGAGAAGGCAGATGAGCTCAAGAAGGCCTTAAAGGTTAAGAAGAAACTCGTCGCTCAAAAGGACGATGAACTCCAAGTTGCTCTTCTTCGGACTGCTGAGGCCAGGGACGGGGCAATTACTCAGTTCCAAGAGTCTGAACATTATTTTGACCTTCTATTCCATTATTACTTCAAGGGCTTTGAGCTTCTACGTAGGTGGATGTTGAAGTATCAGGGGGAAGCCATTGACTTCTCATCTTTGGATTTTGAAACTGTTGACATAGAGATGATTGCTGATGAAGCCAAGGAGGAGGAAAATCGAGCTACTGAAGGGGTTGCTTCTATCCTTGTTGATATTGAAGCTGAAGTTGAAGCTGAAACTGATACTACAAATGTCACTGCTGGTGGAGGAGGTGAGGCTATTGATGAGGATGTTGATGGTTAGACCGTCATTACTTCTACAGATCTTCCCTCAGAGCAAGCTTAGTTGTTTTTTTGTTTTTATTTTTTTATTTCCATTATTCCAAAGTTATGAATAATGGGTGCCTCCTATTTTGAGGCATTTGTTTCTAAACAATGGTTGCCTCTATGTTTTGAGGCTTACTTTGCTTGACAATACTAACTGCCCTAAGGCATATTTTGTTTAAAAACAACGGTATTATTTCCGTTTGAAACTTGCCGTTTGAAACTTGATATTATTTCCTTAGGAATTTTACAGCTTTTGAGGTTTGTCATGTGATCACTAGAGTTTGTAACAGTGTTATGCTACAAATAGGCTATCAAAACTTTATAGAGATAACATAAACTTAATCATCTTTAAACTCGTCAAATAGATTTGGGATGACATGTATTTGAGCTTTAATTTCGTCAATAAAAGACATAATTCAAGCTTGTTCGTAAAGTTTAGCTTACCAACTGAGTTTGAGCCATCAATTGTGGTGAAAACATGCTATTGAAGCTTTGTAAGGACGTTACTAGCTAGTTGTGTGAATTTGTGCTTGTCAATGAAGTTTGCAGTTTTGAGATGACGTAGACTGGCTACTGAAGATTTGATAGTAGAGTTCATATCACTGTGTAGGCTTAAATTGGCTACTTGAAGATTTGCTCTTTCATAGTAGTGAAGCTTTGTACCTTAGAGCTGTTCATGGCAGTAGAGTTTGTATCCTAGATTTTCGACTTGAGTTGATACTCATTAGTGGTATCTGTTTTGATGTTGATTGACTACTTGAGCTTATGCTCTTCAGTAGAATCTGTATCGTTGGTCTGATGTAGATTGACTACATGAGCTTATGCTTATTTGCAAAATCTATACCGACAACTTGATGTTGATTGACTACTTGAGTTGATACTTGTTAGTAGAATTTGTGTTGACGATTTGATGTAGATTGACTACCTGAGCTTTATGCTCGTCGGTAGAATCTGTATCATGGACTTGCTACTGAAGCTTTGTGCTTGATAGTGGAGCTTTGATTAATCGTCCCTAGAGCTCATATTACTTTTGAACAATCAAGTACTTGAATAGCTTGGAAGCTCTTTTATTTCATTCACCCTAATAAAGGGGTTGTAAGGGAAATAACTTGGCTGAAAAGAAATGCTCAAAAGAAATGTGCTTTAATAAAATTTCTACTTATCTGATGTTTCGACATCTTCTGCTGGTATCGAACCACTCCTCGTTTTTGACTTCAAGTAGGTAGTTCAGTTTTTAGCTTTGGTTATTGAAAGCCTCATCATACTCAAAAGAAATTCTTAAAAGAAATGCTCATAGCCCCCTTTGCCCCTTCAAGTCAAGCTTTGATGATCTTTATTGAAGTTCGGTTTGTGACTTCTGTCTGACCGTTTACATTTCCACAAAATTTTCTGATGACCATTATTTGAGACAATCACTCTTGGGATTCCTAACCTACAAACAATAATCTTCCTTGAATTGGAAAAGTTTGTAGTCTTTCCATGCTTGAGGTCGTCTGTATTTCCAAGTGTACTCCTTATTGGTCTGTGACATTACTGATTAGGCTAGCCTAGCCAATTTTGTCAACTTCGAAGTTGCTTTCCCTTGGGATCTGTTCAACCCTGACATCATCAAAGTAGTTAACCAGTTATTGATTTAGTCTTAAATACTTTTGCATTCGTTCCTTTTTCTCCTTTCGTATTCGTTGGTCATTTGTCCAATGACGAGCTTAGAGTTGGTTTTCAATTTGAAGTCCTTTGCTCCTATGTCTTTGGCGGTTGAGGACGACCTCATACTCTGCATATGCTATCCAGTATTTCATCATAAGGTCTCATTTTGGAAGCATGATCTCAACACTGAAGTCTGCCTAAGCTTGAGCATTGACTGTTATCTTTGGCTTATGCTCAACATCAAGTTAATTGAGCTCTATTGCCCATTGAACCATGTGCCATGCTACATCAGGACTGCTCATAGACTTTTTATAGGCTGGCTCTTTATTACAATGATGGCATGAGTTTGAAAGCAAGGATGAAGCTTCCTCAGTGCGATGAGCAAAGCAAGTGCCAATTTCTCCATTCTTGGGTATTTCATCTCAGCCCCTTGAAAAGCTTGACCTGTGTAGTAGACCGATTGCTGGATCTTGTACTCTTCACCAATCAAGGCTGAATTGACTACTATCTAGGATACAGTCAGGTACAAGAACAAATCTTCTCCTTGCATTGACGGGCTTAGGAGTGGAGGTTTTGCTAAGTACTCCTTGAAGGTTTGAAAGGCTGCTTCGCACTCGTCCGTCCACAGGAAAACCTGCTTAAAGGTTTTAGAGAAAGGCATGTACTTATCTGTAGCTTTAAAGACGAACCTTTTCTGGGTTTGCTTCAATCCCTTGTTGAGAGAACATGAAACCAAGGAATTTTTCCAAAAAGACTCTAAATACATATTTGGTTGGGTTTTGCTTCTTTTGATACCTCCTAAAAGTATTGAAGGTCTCCTGGAAGTCGTTAAGATGGGACTTTTCCCTTTTGCTCTTTACGAGCATATTGTCCATATAGACTTCTATGTTTCTGTTTATCTGCTTGCTGAACATGTGACTTACCAGCCTCTGGCATGTTGCTCCCATATCCTTCAGACTGAAGGGCATAGCTTTATAATAGTGCAGACCTCAACTGGTTACGAATGAGGTCTTCTCTTGGTCTTCCCCACTCATGAGTACCTGATTGTAACCTTCTCTATTATTGCTTTGTTTCACTCTGGGGTGAATATTCGTCATTTTTGCTGAGTGGACCTCTTGGTCGGGCGGACATTCAAGCGGTATTCAATTACTTGTCTACCAATTTAATGCGTGTCTTCGAAGCTCTTGGCAAAGATGTCTAAGTTTTCCTTTAAGAAGTTTGTGATTTTCTCTTTCAATGGAAACTAGACCAGTTTTACTGGCTTAGATTCTTAGACAATTGTCTCTAATTCTTCTTCTATTATTCAAGGATGGTTTGTATTTGGACACCAATACTGTATTACAACATTCTCTGTCCAAGGGTTGACCTCCACAGATTTCTCCAATCCCGTTGGGAATTTCACTTTGAGGCAATGGGTGGAGATTGCTGCTTTTAGATGATTGATAATTAGTCATCCTAGGATGACATTATAAATAGGAGGACAGTTGATCGCCAAGAAATTTACTTGCTTTATTACTTGCGTTGGATAACTGCCCGCCGCGATGGATAAGGGGATGACGTCCTTTGGGTAGACTCGAGACTTCAAACGGCTGAGTCATTTCTGATCCAGCTTGATTCGTTGGTAGATCGTCATACACATGATATTAGCAGATCCTTTGTTATCCATCCATATCTTTTTGTATTGAATTCCTCGAGGGCTAACATGGTGACAAGGAGATCATTGTATAGTTGCCTAACTTTTCTTGCATCTTGTTTAGAGAAGGGGACGTCATCTGCACAACGACACTTCGACATTGGCCGAGTCATGTGGACGTAGTTAACTTATCTCTTTAAGCTTCCTTTAGTATGAACCTCCGGTAAATGGTCCTTCAGCAATCATCTGGGTTCCCCTACTATCGGTTTTGGATGATCCCTGATGGTGAACTGAAAATTGAACTAACTCTAATTTGTCTATGAGAGTCGTCCAAGTCAAGAAGACAAGGATGGTCATCCCTAGTAGGATGGTCGCCCATGGGCATGAGGGTCATCCATCAGGAAAGCGCCTAGATGACCCCCGACACTTGGGAAAGTTCCAGAAAGATTTATCTACAAAAGCTAGTGAATCGAACCACGTGTTATTATTTTGAAGCATGGGCAAGATCCTAGTTCATCACTATAACTTTCTACTAAGTACTTAACTTCCAACGACAATTGTAGAAGAAAAGATTGAACATTCTAATTCCTATAGCGGTTGTGGAAGTTAACCTTGAACCTTTTGACTTCCTCAAATATAGGGGAAGTTACGAGACAAGTAACTGCTTTAAAAGCACACTATATAAGCACTCATCCACATCAAATGGAGGTAAGTTTTCATGACTCCTAAAAAGTAGGAACTCTAGAATTTAAGAGAGAAACTAACTTAAGCATCGAAGGGTTCTTGGTTGGTCTACCCCGGTTACCTTTGATCGTGTGTTTTTGTTTTTAGGCCTTCTAAACAATTACTAGTCCATTGAAGCCCGAAACATTCAGTCTATTGATTTTCTTTGCATCATCAGTTGGCGCTGTCCATGGGGAAGATTAATTTTGTGTTTTGCAATTTATCTTCCTTTGACAAAAGGCTGCATGGTTCGGACAAGATCAATGGCCACTAGTCCAAGCCACCAGAAGAGTAGGAATGCTTCTAGTAATCCCCATCTCGATTGTTAGTCAGCACTTGTCATGCAACTGCCTTCCATCCAACACATACAGTCCATGGTAGCCGCCATGGCGGAATTAACGCGTCAAAACTAAGAGTTGACTAGGAAAATTAGCCTAAGGAGGCAACACCATGAAAGATATGCGGAAGGACAAGCCCAGAGTCAAGAAGTTAAAGAAGGAGAAAATGTTGAGTCTGAGAACCAGTCAAGGGGTATTGCTTCACGAAGGGTGCCACACTTGGAGAGGGAGATGGATTAAATGAGGAAGGCTAGGGATGAGATGAGGGAGAACATGAGAAGGGTGAATCCTGTAGATGATTTAGTTCTTTGAACAAACTCCCCTTTTATGGCTTCCATCAATAGTCATCCTTTGCCTCCTAAGTTCAAGATGCCTTCCTTGGAATCATATGATGGAACGCACAACCCTTTTGATCATATTGCCACTTTTAAGACTATGATGCACCTTCAAGGGGTTCCAGACGAGATTATGTGTAGGGCCTTTCCTATCACTCTTAAAGGGCTAGCATGAGTGTGGTTTAGCAAGATACCCCCGAACATTGTGGGTTTTTTCGAAGAATTGAGTAAGTTGTTTGTCAACAATTTTATCGGAGGACAAAGGTATAAACGTTCCTCGTCCAACCTATTAACCTTAGAGTAAGGGTAAAATGAAAGCTTGTGGTCCTTTATATGAGTAAGTTACTTGTTTCAACAGGGAAGCCCTAACGGTAGACGAGATGGACGACAAGTTGTTATTGGCAGCCTTCCATAATGGAGTTAATTCCAATTTATTCATCTATAAAATTTATGAGCAAGAGCCTTAAACCATGGCTAAACTTGTCCATTCAGCCCAAAACTTCATGAATGTAGAGGACGCAATCATAGCTAAGAAGAGGAAGAGAGCCGAACGAATGGAAGTAAATCTCTCGCACCATCTTGAGTAAGGTCCTCGTCCAAAGAAGGCCTGGATGGGAGAGAAGAAAGATCGAGACAACAAGAAAGCAAGTTCTTCAGCATGGAGTCAACAATATACGCCCTTAAACATGCCACTTGAACAAGTGCTTATGCAAATCAAGGATGATCCATCCTTGAAGTGGCCAAAAAAAATGAAAGGAGATCCTAACAAGCGCAATAGGAATAAGTATTGCTGCTTCCACAGAGATCATGGATATGACACAGACGAGTGTTTTGATTTGAAGCAGTAGATAAAGAATCTAATCAGGCAAGGAAAATTGAGAAATTTTCTTGGACGAGATCACAAGGATGAGAAGTTGAAGGGAAAGATAGAAGAGTAATCACGACCCCCATTTGGAGAAATAAGAGTTATTATAGGAAGGACCTCGACAGGGTAATCTTCCAAGTCAAGGAAGACGTACCTAAAGGTGGTACAAAACGTTCAACTTTTTGGACGATCCCCTAGGATGAGGGTAACGGACAAGCAAACCATTACATTCATAGACGAGGATGCTGAAAGGGTTCACCACTCACATGACAACGCAATCGTCATCACTTTGCTCATTGTTGATTATACGACTAGAAGAGTGTTGGTAGACAATGGAAGTTTGGTGGACATCATATATTATCTTACCTTCCAACAAATAAGGCTTGGACGAAATCAACTTTGTCTAGTAAATTCACCTTTGGTAGGTTTTGGAGGGATGAAAGTGCAGCCCGTGGGTACCATTACGTTACTTGTGATGATAGGAGCATATCCACAAGAGATAACTAAAGAAGTAAACTTTCTTATTGTGGATTGTTCGTCATCATACAATGCTATCATTGGAAGATCGACTTTAAACAGTTGGAAGGTAGTAACATTTACTTTCCTTTGTCTGTTAAGTTTCCAATAGATTATGGAGTAGGTCAAGTGCAAGGAGACTAATTAGCCACCAGAGAATACTATCTAGCCATGTTGGCTACGGACAAGCACGTACAAACGATGAGCATAGACGAGAGAAGGGTTACCACAGAGCCCACGAAAGTGCTAGGAATACGTTCCTTTGGACAAGAGTAGCCCCAAGAAGTTTACAAGGATTGGTGCAAGCATGGAAAAAAAGATGAAGCAAGACCTTGTCCATTTTTTAAAGAAGAGCATTGATGTATTCACATGGAGTCACGAGGATATGCCGGTATTGACTCGAGTGTCATCACACACTGTCTGAACGTGTATCCTTCCTCCAAGCCCATACGTCAAAAGAAGAGAATTTTTGCTTGCAAACGAGATAATGCCATTAAAGAATAAGTCCAGTGGTTGACCATGGCTAAATTTATCCAGGAAGTTTATTACCCTGACTGGTTGGCTAATGTGGTGATGGTCAAGAAAGCTAATGGCAAGTAGAGGATGAGCATGGACTTCACCGATTTGAACAAAGCTTGCCCAAAGGATAGCTATCCATTGCCATGCATTGATCAGCTGGTGGACTTAACTGCGGGTCATAAATTGCTAAGTTTCATAGACACCTTCTCAGGATATAATCAAATAATGATGGATGAGGTGGACCAAGAGAAGACATCCTTCATTACTAGCCAAGGCTTGTTTTGCTATAAGGTGATGCCCTTCGATTTGAAGAACGCGAGGGTGACTTATCAAAGGCTGGTTAACCATATGTTTCATCCACAGATTGGATGAAATTTGGAAGTTTATGTGGATGATATGCTAGTAAAGAGTTTGGATGAGGAAAAGCATCTGGACGACCTTCAAGAGACCTTTGATACACTTAGACGATATAACATGAAGTTGAATCTGAGCAAGTGTGCTTTTGGAGTTTCGTCAGGTAAGTTTCTTGGGTTCATGGTTTTATATAGGGGAATTGAAGCAAACCCCAATAAAATCCAAGTGATACTGAATATGGAGCTGCCAATGAATATTAAAGAAGTCCAATCTCTCACTGGACAAGTTGCCACCCTTAACAAATTCATCTCAAAAGCTACTGACAAGTGTTTACTATTCTTTAAAGTTCTTAAGAAGACATTCAAATGGACAGACAAGTGTCAGAAGGCCTTCTAAGACCTCAAGACCTTCCTCACTATAACTCCTTTGCTAAGCCCGTCCATACTAGGTGAAGAATTATATTTGTATTTAGCGGTGTCCTTGCATGCGGTGAGCTTAACGTTGATTAGAGAAAAAGGGAAGATACAGAAATTGGTTTATTATACAAACCGAGCGTTAAGAGGGGTAGAAGGATGATATCCCATGATGGAAAAGCTAGCATTTGCCTTGGTCACAGCTTCTAGGAAGTTAACACATTACTTTCAGGCTCATGTCATAAATGTCTTGATAGATCATCCATTAAAGAAGGCGATGAACAAGTTGGAAGCCGTAGGATGATTAATCCAATGGGCCATAGAACTCAGCGAGTTTGATGTTAGGTACCAACCAGGAAGCACGATAAAAGCACAAGTATTGGCGGATTTCATTGCAGAGTTCACTCCCAATCAAGGTGACCTAGATAAGATGGATGAAGCTCAAAGGTGGGTCGTCAATGTGGATGGCTCATCCATCTTATATGCGGGAGGAATTGAAGTTATACTCAATTCCCTAGAAGGAGATAAGTTGAAATACACAGCTCATCTACAATACCAAACCACCAACAATGAACTGAATATGAAGCTCTCCTTAAAGGATTGGAATTGGCTAAGTCCTTAGGGGAGAAGTCAGTGGTCGTCCAAGGAGATTCTTTGTTGATTATCAATCAGGTGAATGGAATGTGTGAAGCTAAGGAAGATCGGATGAAGAAGTATCTCAGCAAGGTAAAAAGGCTTCTCAAAAAATTTGAAGAAGCCAGTTTTGTTAAACTCCCAAGGGAGGAATACATGGACGCAGATGCTTTGGCAAAAGCAGTTTCAGCAAGGGAAACTATGGACGAGTATGATAAAGTCCAATACATGTCAAGCATAGATCTTCCAAAGGTACAGCAAATTGAAGGAGAAGAAAATTGGATGACTCCAATAGTAATTTACCTCTAAAATGGAAGGCTTCTACAGGGCAAGGATGAGGCTAGAAAGTTGAGGATCAAAGTTGCCAAGTATGTCCTCATAGACAAGGTATTATATAAAAGAGGCTTCTCTCAGCCTTACTTAAGGTGCTTAGCTCCGGGCGAATCAAACTATGTGTTGAGGGAAGTTCATGAATGAGCATGCGAAAACCACTCAGGAGCAAGAGCACTAGTCCATAAAGTCGTCCATGTAGGTTACTACTAGCCAACTATTCAAGTAGATGTTAAGGCTTATGTCAAGGTGTGTGACCAATGTCAACGCTTCAGCAATGTCCTTAAAAAACAATCGGAGTATCTCACCCCGATGATGGCCCCATGGCCTATTGCACAATGTTGATTGGATATCTTGGGCCCTTTTCTACTTGGAACTAGACAAATGAAGTTTTTAGCAGTAGGGATCGATTACTTTACTAAGTGGGTGGCAGTAGAACCCCTAGCAAAGATCACACAGCAAAATGTCAAAAACTTCATTTGGAAGAGCATTGTGTGCAAGTTTAAGGTACCTAGGGTACTAGTATCAGACAATGGATGGCAATTTGACAACACACTTTTCAAGAATTTTTGCGAATAACTTAGAATCAAGAATCATTATTCCTCACCCTTCCACCCACAAGCAAATGGGCAAGTAGAAGTGGCAAACTGATCCTTGTTGAAAATCATCAAGACTCGGCTTGAGAGGGCAAAGAGAGCGTGGACAGACGAGCTACCAGGAGTTTTATGGGCTTATAGGACGACTATGAGGACCCCCACAGGGGAAACTCCTTTCAAACTAGCCAATGAAAGTGAAGTAGTGATACCTACAGAAGTGCATGTGGCAAATTATAGGGTGATGAAGTAACAAGACAAGGATAACAAGGAGCAACTTCATCTCAACCTTGATTTGATAGATGAGGTAAGGATGAACGTGGAGTAAAGGACAGCGAGATATAAAAACCTCATGGCTAGACAATATGATGCAATTGTGAAACCCAGACACTTCAACATTGGAGACATTGTCCTAAAAAAGGTCTCTTTATCAACTAGAAATCCAGCCCATAGGAAACTGGGACCTAATTAGGAAGGACCCTACAGGGTTATTAATTGCAAGAGACAAGGATCATATTACTTAAAAGCCCTAGACGGGAGAAAGCTAGAGCACCCTTGGAATGTCGAGCATTTAAGAAGATATTATCAGTAAGATATCAGCCTAAACGAGCATCAACTTGGACAAGATCATCCTAGACGTTTTCACTCTGGACGAGATAAAGTTTGTGTTGCTTTCTATTGCCTGCATGTGTTTGTTATTAGCATTATATGTTGTATTTTAATTCCCTAAGGGTGTATTAGTTTTTAAACAATGCACTATAGATGAAGTCAGAGACTTGGTCCATCTGTTTGTATTTTTAATTCCCTAAAAGACACTAGCTTCTAAGCATGTGCCATGCTTGTGGACTTGTTTATGTTATGTATATGTAGTTTTGATTTCCAATGTATGTGATGCATAAATCTAATTTTCATAATTTCATCCATAAGAAGGCTAAGGCCCAAGACGAATAAAAATCTCTGGATGTAAGGATGTAACGTCTATAAGCTTTCCTCGAAATAAGGATAAAGCAAAGAAGATTAAGCTCAAGGCGTATTCGTCCAAGAAACGGACGAGAAAATGCATGCACATGAGAATAATCAAAATCCATGGGTAAAAATATAACTAGCTAGAACAATCCAATTTTTGGACGAGTAAACACTGGAAACGTCCAGCCAATGGGCAAAGAGCAAAACCAACTACTGAATCCTTGGACGAATAAAGCTGGTAAAAGCAACGCCATTCGTAAGACAAGTTATACTTGTAAAATTCAAAGAATGGTAAAAATGTTGAACATGAAAGAATTCTTAACAAGGATGAGCTAAACACCTCCACGAGTGGACGTACCACACTTAAAAAACTAGTATAATGTGCTATAAAACACATCTGGACGCATTCAAGATAGGATTTGCTTAAAGACGGTCATTTAACAGCTAAAAAAAAAAATTTTTCCTTCTCTTTTCCCAATCTACTGATATATCAAAAGATAAAAACACAATATATAATAATAGTACTAATAATAATAAATAAATAAATAAATAAATAAAAAATATCTTCAGGACAAAGGTTCCTTAACTCTCCAGTGTAGGGGGCAAGTGGATCCTTGCCAACCTCAACAGGGTGTCCAGCCCAAAAACCAAAGACGAAGAAAAACTCCGTCTTCCAGTTCCTATCTAATGTTACAAGTGATTTTATTAGTCTACAATCTTTCCCTCTGGCTAAGAATTGATAAAAGGCAAGAGACTAATTAATCTCTAAGGGCTTGTAGCAGTAGAGGAACTCGTTCGCAATGAGAGGATGATCCCCTTCAAACACCTCCCTCTACAAAACTTTCATAAAGATGACTAGCCTCCACGTATTAGGGTTAAACTAACATATTCCTAAACCTAACCTAGTGAGTAATTCCCTAGCAAAGACATTAAGAGGTAACCTAAGTCCCCCTAAAAGGTAAGCTTTATAAATGCCTATGCCAAAATGGGGTTGACAGCACTAGTCCTCACAAACAGCTAACCTAGGGTTAAGGTCGTCTGGAATTTGGTACTGACTCCTAAAGGAGGTAAGTCTCTTTTCATCTGTCTTAGAGTGGACTCCTACAGCATAACTATATACTGTCTCAACCTCGTCTAAAGGAGTGGATGAAGGAACACTCGTTAAGGTACTAGCTCAAGACCCAAACGTTGCCTTCGTCCTAAGCTATTCTTGAAAAACCTCTAAATGAATCCCAGGAACACCAAACGTGTATTGCTCATCTATGGTGTTCCCCCCACTACTACTGTTACTACTACTACTACCATTACTGGAGCCACTATAATTAGTAGTGTCATGGTATTTGTCTATAGCCTTATTAACACTAATACTAGGTGAAGAAACGACAATCTCAGACATCTTGAAATTTGAAGGAAAATTGAAGAACGAGGATGAAGAGGCTCCAGACGAAGGAGGACTAAAGATGTAGAAATGCTTCTAGACAAGGCACTAGATGACGAATGCCAAGGGAGAAAATTTAGGAAATGTGAAGGGTAAGGGAGGTATTCCAATATTTATAGGTAGTGAAATTTGGCATTTGAAACGACGCAACCAACCAGAGAACGACATGTGGCATATTACTCAAAAAGGTAAATAAACGCGACCAGTCACCAATGAGGTCATGACACGTGGCACGACATCTAACAACTGACATAAAGGCACATCCAAGAGAACAACAGTAAATTCTATAGTGCTCTAGACGACCTTTGGACAAGGGGGCAACTGATGGTGAACTGAAAATTGAATCAACTCCAATTTGTCCATAAGAGTCGTCCAGGTCAAGAAGACAAGGATGGTCATCCCTAGTAGGATGGTCATCCATGGGCATGAGGGTCATCCATCAAGAAAGCGCCTGGATGACCCCCGACATTAGGAAAAGTTCTAGAAATATTTATCTACAAAAGCTAGTGAATCGAACCACGTGTTATTATTTTGAAGCATGAGCAAGATCCTGGTTCGTCACTATAACTTTCTACTAAGTACTTAACTTCCAATGACAGTTGTAGAAGATAAGATTAAACATTCTAACTCCTACGGCGGTTGTGGAAGCTAACCCTAAACCTTTTGACTTCCTCAAATATAGGGGAAGTTATGAGATAAGTAACTACTTTAAAAGCACACTATATAAGCACTCATCCATATCAAATGGAGGTAAGTTTTCACTATTCCTAAAAAGTTGGAACTCTATAATTTAAGAGAGAAACTAACTTAAGTATCGGAGGGTTCTTGGCCGGTCCACCCTAGTTACCTTTGATTGTGTGTTTTTCTTTTTAGGCCTTCTAAAAAATTACTAGTCCATTGAAGCCTGGAGCATTCAACCTATTGATTTTCTTTGCATCATCAATCCCGTTCTTCCTTCTGGTTGTCATTGGACATGCCGTTCGTATTTTGTCTAGGCTGATAATCCTTTTTGATGAACTCCTGGAGTTTGCCTCTCTGAATGAGTTCCTCAATTTGCCCCTTCAATTCACGACATTCGTCAGTGGAATGACCATAACCTTCATAGAATCGGCAGTACTTCCAAGAATTTCTACCCTTTGGCCTCGAGCTTAAGGGCTTTGGCCGCTTTAGGGTTGGGTCGTCCTTGATCAGTATAAGAATCTTATGAACAGGCATTAATAGAGGCATCAAGTTCAATCTCTTCTTTATTGTCTTTGGGCTAGTCTTGCTAGTTCAGCTATCTAAAGGATTGAGTTTACAGTCCTTCTTTCTGTTCTGCAAATCAATCTCCTTGTCCTTCTTTCGCTTGCCTGTTAGGCTTTTGACGGCCAAGACATCTTCCTCATTCACACACTTTTGGATTTTGAACAACAGGTCTATCATTGACGTTGGTGTGTTTCTCTTAGAGAAGAAGTGAGATTTGGATTGACTTGCCCTGCTTGGAAGGTCGTCATTATAACTTGGTCATCGCCTTTGTCAATCTCTAGCATTGCCTCGTTGAAGCACCTTACATATTCCTTTAGGGTTTCTCCTTCTTACTGCTTTATGGTCAGTAAGTATGAAGTGAGCCTTTTGTGCCGCTAGCCACTAATGAAGGACGAACAAAAGAGTCACTTAATTGCTTAAATTTATCAATTGAGGCCGCTAGTAACTTGCTGAACCATTCTCTAGCAACCCCCTTGAGGTTAGCTGGGAAGGATCTGCATTTCACCTCGTTTGGTGTTTGATGAAGGTCTATGATTGTTTTGAATGCACTAACGTGATCAAGAGGATCTTTCATGCCGTCGTAGACGTCCAATTATGGAAGTTTAAACATGAGGGGAAGAGGGCATTTAAGTACCTTGGCAGTGAAAGGTGAGCTTGTCTTCTTAAGCGTGCCACTAGGGTGTGGTTTTCATAGCACACCTTACTTCATCCAGCTCTTTTCTTATGGCTTCCACCATCTGATCCTTATTGAGCTTGGTTTGCCTGGTTCGTTTAGAGGTAGCTTTGCTACTGGTTGGGCTGTGATCTTCACCATTGTCCCGATTACATCGCACCAGAGAAGTGTTCCTATTCTTAGGATGTCCTCAGTTCTTGAGACATTCTTGCTGTTTGAATTTTGTATTTTGCTTCATCAACTCTTGGACATTAGATGTCTGAGCTCGAATCTGCTCAACCATGATGGTTGAATCCATAGGAGGCGATGAAGTGAAAGTGTCCATGTGTCATAAGGAACTTTGTCGATAGAGATATGATGACTTGTTGAAAAGAATTACAACTCAATCGTTCCCCACAGATGGTGCTAAACTGATGAAGCAGAAAATTGCAACTCGTCATTATACTTCTCGTTAATGGTATGGATGACCGTCAATACATGTTTCAAAGGAACAATGTAAGAGGGCACCTAAGGTCCCGGGGGAGCCTCTGATGCTTAAGTCAGTTTATCTCCTTGAGAAACAAAATAATGTAAGAGATAGTCTAAGTATAGTGTGTAAGTGTATGCGTAGATGTCTTGCTTACCTATTGTTGTTTGCCTTATATAGCATTTCTGTGAATAAATGCTCGGGGTATTTATTGTGCTAGACGTTGGAGGCTTTGAATAGCTTGTTGAATGCCATTATATCCTTGTTTAAAGCCTTGTAACACTTTTACAATGGTCAGCTTAGCTGTCTAAGGCTTTCTGTTGCAGCCCGTAATGTTTAGACCGTGTTAAGGAAAGGATTTAGGGCTGGATCATTAATGTGCATAACGGTCATCAGTGTTATAGACAACCTATTTAATTGACGGTCTGCAATCTCTTAGTAGACCAAATTCACTGAAGGCCCATTCATCAAATGTGGCTCTTTAGGATCTTCTAAAGAAACATTCACACAATATAATCAAAGCAATAACTCCCATAATACTAAATCTGGTCTTTGTTAACCTCCATCACTATTAAAGCCCTCTAAAGAAGCAATCACATTATCTCCTCAAATAATCACTCTTTTATAATTGATTGCATATTTTTACAATTCTTACTATGTAGAGATGTAAGAATTTTTGTATTATAAAAGGAGATGTAATTGAAAGAGGAAGACAGTTAAACAGTGCTTGCAACGATGAGTTGAGCAATGTCTATTTTTTGAATTAGTGAGGCACGTGCAATGACACTGTTTAAGTTAGTGAAGCATGGGTCTTATTTTGATTTAGTCAAGATGGCAGCATTTCATTTAAAGAGTACGACATCATTTTACTTAAACCAACACAGCTTTACTAACTTACTCAACTTTTGCTCTTCACTAATCTTGTGCTCAAAAGTCTTCATTCCTAGACAATATGTAGAATTCTTATCCTTATCTAGTTTCAGATATTTTCCTTGTAACAAACTATATATTATTCCTTCCTTTAGATTTTGTTAGAATGATTAGTTACAAGTTTGTTAGGATTTAATACACTATATATGGCAGAAACTGGTACTGAAGGTATGGTAGAAACAGGTGCTACAGGTGCAGCAAGAGAAGTGGCTGTAGGCATATTTGTGTCTACTGCAACTCTTAGCTCCTCAAAGGTCTCTGCAATCAAGAGAAGGGACATGCAAAATAAAGGGAGATCACAGGGAAGGGGTGACACAAATATATATGCATAACGAGGAGATAACAAAAAAAAAAAAAAAGGAGGAGGGAACTTAGCAAGATAAGGAGACATATGCCCATGAATTTGGCCTCATGTTCAGCACCTTCCTTCTCCTTAGAGTCAGAAACCCTCTTTTTCATGGTAGGTTTGTCATCAGGATCCTCGAGGACCTCCTTAGATTCCTCAGGAGACAATTCTACATCAGGTCCACATGGGGCAGAGCTTGGGATGGAAGAAGGAGTAACCACCAAGGAGGAACCATCCTTCACGGCCTGAGACAGAGCTGTGAAGGGATCACCGATAGAGATAATGAGAAATGTGGTAGGAGAAGCAACCTCGATCTGAGCAATAGTGGAAGGAATGACTCCCTCTTGGGGAGTAAGTGCCTCGGCAGGAGAAGGAGCAATCTCACTAAGCCTCTCCGTATGAGTACCCTCACTTATGAGTACCGGCTCAGTGGAAGGGATAGGAGCCTCAGCAAGAACTCCATGTGCAGCAGTAGGAGGGGCAAGTGTTGCAAACACTACATTAGCCCCATCAAAGAAACCTTCCATGGGAGTGCCCATGGAGGCAGAAATCTCCTCAGTTGTGGGGTGGTATACAAAAATAGTCTCGGGCTTATCCTAGAAAAAAGAAAGAAAAAAGAAATGAGGAACAAAGGAATCCGTAGCTAGTAATGATGCTGAAAGGGATATGGACATGAGACAACCAATGGCATATGATAGAGGAAATATGGGCAAAAGAAAAAAAAAATAAAAAAATAAAAAGAAGAAGGAAGAAAGGGAGGAGACATACCTCAAACTCAGGCTCATCAAGTGATATAGGGCGGGTGGTAGATACATCCTTCTTATGCTTAGATTGCAAAAGAAAAGAAAACAAAAGACACAGATGAAGAGATGAGTTAACAAGTGTATGAGGGCTAACCACAGGAAAAGCCCTATATACATACACACACACATATATATATATATATATATATAAAGGGGGCAAAGTTAGAGATAACATACTCTCCACTCAGTGGAGGTGGCCGTAGGGAGAGGAGAGGTCTTTCTCTTACTGCCTCGTGTCTAGAAGGGGAAGCATCGATAGACGGACGCGGAGTAGTGAATTTAGGCTTACTGGCAGTGGGGCGCACGCCAGAACAAGTATGGGTAGAAGTAGGAGGAGGGCTCTCCAAAACTATATTGCCTATGGAAAGGAGGCCACTCTCAAAAAGTACAACGTCTAAGCAAGCCTCACAAGAATCACCACCCTTTTTGGCGGACTTAGGCTTGGTAGAACCTTTCTTACTTGGCACAGGAATGTTTATCACCTTTACTTTTGTTAGGTTCTAAATGTTTAGAACAATTGGCAAATCGTGAACACAAACTTGTCTAGATATAGATCTTAGAGTCTGTAGATTTTATTAGACAATACTCAAGGTGATTCAAGTCAAGATTCAAGAACATACAAGCTACAAGAAGAAGACTTCATATTCTGCTTGATTCGATCGATCGAAGAACAGGCTCGATCAATCGAAAATCGTATCTACAAAATTTTAAGTCGGCCCAAACAGTAGCTTAAGACCATTAAGGATTAAGGTTTCAGATCTACTCTCCCACTATATAAAGGAAACCCTAAGCCACGTTTTTGAAACTTTTGAGAGAGAAAAGTAAGTGCCTCTTTTGTATCTAGGGTTTTGTACCCAAAACTCTCTAAGTCTTTGTTGCTCATATTTTGTGGTTTGTGTGAATCTCTTGTGAAATCATTGAGGAGCTTTCCTTCACATAAACTTAGGGTTTTCAAGGTAGAGATTATTTCAACATCTTGATGATCAACTCGGTTGCTGCCATTGGAGCTTGAAGAATAACAAGCGTGAGTGCTTGTAGCTGATTGGAGGATCCAAGAAAGAAGGAGTCCATGGATTCAGAGCTTGCACGTGGTCGTGTCAGTAAGTTCTACTGGTGGGTAGCAGTAGGAAGTCAAGCGGGGAGCTTGTAAGTCCTTTTGTATGAACTTCGATTCTTTCAAGATAGTGGATTTAAGTTTACCTTGAGGATAGCTAGGTCAAATCCTCCCCAGGTTTTTACTGTGTGGTTTCCTGGGTGATCATATCATTGTGTTATTTATATTTCTGCTACTTTATATTTTTGATATGATTGTATGTTTGTGATAACCTAGAATTGCATAATTTGACTAAGTTAATCACTTGGCTAATTAACTAGGTTAATCCGGTTGGTTTAAGGGGTCTAAATTTCTATCAAGTGGTATCAGAGTGGGTAGCTCTTCTGTTTTAGATCTTTTGATCTAAGAGCTGATCCTAGACCCCTGTTATTATGGATAATTTAAAGTGTCTTTCTGATCATGTTTCTGCTCATGCTTCTACTGATTTTATTGATGCTTGTGATGTTTTGAATAAAAAGGACACTATTGTTTATGTTGATTTTTTTGATGCTTTTGAAACTCTTCGTAATGAATTATTTAAATCTTTGAAAATTGCTAAGAAATTTAAAGAAGAGTTAAAATTTTCTAATCTTGAAAAAGAGGATTTGATTGTGAGATTAGATGAGTCTAATAAAAAGAATGAATTTATGAGAAATCAAATTTCCTCTCAAGATGAGAAGATGAAAAGCTTGGAACAAGAGTTAGTTGAATCTAAAGCTAAAATTGAAAATTTGACTAGTACCAAGCCTGTTGTTGATAACAGAAGTGTTTCTGTTTTTCTTAAACCTAAAACTGAGAAAGTTTATATCCCTCATTTCAAGAGGAATAATAAAGAAAAGGCTTATTTTGCTAGGTTAGACAAAGGTAAAAGTTCTGATGTAGACGCTGAAGTTTCTAAATCTATGTCTAAACCTACTGTTAGAGAGCATAATAAATCTGTTTTTGTGCCTACCTGTCACCTTTGTGGTGTTGTTGGTCATATTAGACCAAACTGTTCTTTGTTGAGGTAAAAATCAAAATCTGAGACTAGATTTGCTGTTAGGAATACTGATGTTCCTAAATTTGTTCATGTTTGCCACTTTTGTGGTATTTGTGGTCACATTCGTCCTAATTGTCATAAATTAAAAATTAAGCATTCTTTGATTCAATCTAGAATAGGTGATGATATTTCTCCTGCCATAAGTCCATATAAATTGTTTCATATTCTTTTGAAAAATTTGAGCTTGTTGGCTTGTGAAAGGAATTTGCAGGATTTTAGTCTTTCTCAGAAGATTGGTGTAATTCCTCAAATACACTCTGCTTCTCATGGATTTTCACCTACAAAGCCGAAGACTCGTGCTAAATGGGTGAGAAAAGATTCTCTAAGGTGAGTGTTGCTGACTTATTCCTGATTTAATGCTTTCAATTATTTGTGGACATGTTTTGTTTCTGTTTTTAGTTGTTTTGTTTTTTAGGTTGTTTTTATTTAAAAAAAAAAAAATCCAAAAACATTGAAAATTTAAAAAGACAAAAATATTTTATTTTGTGTCTAGTTTTTTCTTTTTGAGGATTACATGAATTATGATATCTCTCTTTTGATTTAGAACATGCTTGACATTGTGGAGAAACTTGAATAGTGTGTGTTATATAAGTGCTAAGCTTTTTCTGATTTTGTGAGTATGTACTAGTTTGTATGACTCAAGGGTTAATTAAGAAATTGATATTTCTTGTTTGTGTACCCTTTATAGCTTAGTAAGCACTATCATGCATAGCTTTGCATTGTTCATTTAGCATAATGTGTGCTTTTGTCTTTGGTCATAAATTTTTTTAATCCAAAAAGTTTTTTGTGTTTTGTATTACATATCTTGGATTTATAATCAAGGATTGGCTATATTATATTTACATAACAAGTTTATGTACCTTGTTTAGCTTTGATGAGCTTATTTATTGCACTTTACTAGTTAAGATTTGTAATGCATGTTGTGTAGGAAAGATGTTTATAGTTTTTGATCACTTTGTCTTAATCTTGAAGTCACATGTTATTTGACTGTCGGACTTGATCCTTTTGAAAAAGGCATAAATAACCATCTCACCACTGTTCACTAGCCAATCATGAACACCTTAGTGCATATCTTAAGATTCTATACTCGAGAAAGTATAGCACATGCACAAAAAAAAAAAAAAAAAAAAACATAAGGTGTAGCCTTGGTTTAATTGCTTAATGCTTAAAATTGGTGTGTACTATTAGGCTTGATGCCAAATCACATAATTAAAATTGGTGTGTACATTATGAGGCAAAATTCAAGAAACTTACATGATTGCAAGCTTATGTTCTAGGAGATGTGGGAGTTATAGGATGTAACTCTTTAGGTGATAGTCTCTTTTAAATTCTATGTGATGAATTTTGTAAACTTTGTGATTAATTGTTATTCACATATCACCTCACATGTATCTCAAGCTTTTGCTAGTTGCACACACTACATAAGTTACTCTTTGCTAAACTTGGTATATTACATAGTGTGTGATTTTGTTGTGGCCATCCAAGATTAAAAGTTTCTTGATTTTAATGCAAAATGTGTTTAATGTTTGCACTTTGAGGAAAAATTGATTGAAAATCTTGATTTTGGAAGATCTGGGTTGAATTCAAGTATTTTTGAAAAACTTTTCGTCTCATACTCATGCATTTTTTTATAAAACAATGTGCTTTGAGGAGTTTTTGCATTAAAATGCTCTGTTTTCAAAAATCTGATTTTCCCAGACTTTCGATCGATCGAACTTGTTTTTCGATCAATCGAAATTGCGATTAAAATTTTTGGTTTAAGTCTGCCTGACTCGATTGATGTTCAATCGATTGTCGATCGATCGAAATTGAAAAATTTTCAGTTTCTATGTTTTTGACCAAAATTTTTTTTCATGCATCATTTCTGTTTAGGATTCACATGCATTGCATTGTTTTTGTATCCATCTTGCAGTTTTGCAGTCATATCTCTCATTGTTTTCACACATAACATGCATACACTTTACTAAATTGGGTACTCAACTTGATTTAAAAATTGATTGATTCATTTTTTAGTTTTGTACATTCTAGTATATGCTATTTCTTATGTGTGAACTACAGAAATTTTTTTCTTAAAAGATATGATAGATAATCAATGTGCAAATATTTTCTCTACTCATACAACTGTTTATGGGTCACATAGTGCCATGTTTGTATTTTATTGAAAGAGAGAATATTTTTTTTCATGTGTATCCTCAACTTAGTTTTTTTTAAAAACTTGGTTTGTGTCTTTTTATTTATACCCACCCCCTTTATTTTTCCCCAAAACTGTTTTTTTCCAAAACTTGTTTTGTTTTTCCTATTTTTATAGGAGGAGATTTTTTTTTTTTAAACCTTTGTTGTTCTTAGGGGGAGTTGTCTCTATTTTCTATAGAGTTGAAGTAGTGGTTTGTGTCCCCTTGATTCTCTATTTTCTCTTATCCTTTATTGCGTATGGTGACTGTTTACTCTTTGTATGAGTTGTCTTTGTCAATACATGACAAAAAGGGGGAGAAATTATTGATTTATGGGAATCATGTTTGTCTTGTTTAGGGGGAGTTGAAATTATTTTTGAAATGAGAGAATATAAATAAAAACTTTTTGTTGTATCTAATTTAGGGGGAAAAGTTAGTTTACTTATGTTTTTATTTCTGTTTCTTGTTCACTGCTCATTGATTTATATTTATGAGTTATTCATAATATATGTCTTTGTTTTGTGTTTTGTGAAGTCAAGAATTTAATTTTGATTTACTTGTATTTTTTTCCATACATGCGTTTATGCGTTTGTTGAGTATTTCAGGAATATACAGGTTTATTCAATTGAGCTGCTGTCTACACTTGCAACTGATGAATAGTAGTTAGGTTGAATTTATTGTAATGGAAATTTTATTGTATTGGGTTGTTCTTGTATTTGAGCATTTCATTTTGTATGAAAGTTTTGTCACGAATTGCCAAAGGGGGAGTTTGTTAGGTTCTAAATGTTTAGAACAATTGGCAAATCATGAACACAAACTTGTCTAGATATAGATCTTAGAGTCTATAGGTTTTATTAGACAATGCTCAAGGTGATTCAAGTCAAGATTCAAGAACATATAAGCTGCAGGAAAAAGACTTCATATTCTGCTTGGTTCGATCGATCAAAGAACAGGCTCGATCAATCGAAAATCGTATCTACAGAATTTTAAGTCGGCCTAAACAGCAGCTTAAGCCCATTAAGGATTAGGGTTTCAGATCTACTTCTCCCACTATATAAAGAAAACCCTAAGCCACATTTTTGGAACTTTTGAGAGAGAAAAGAAAGTGCCTCTTTTGTATCTAGGGTTTTGTACCCAAACCTCTCTAAGTCTTTGTTGCTTATATTTTACGGTTTGTGTGAATCTCTTGTGAGATCATTGAGGAGCTTTCCTTCACGTAAACTTAGGGTTTTCAAGGTAGAGATTATTTCAACATCTTGATGATCAACTCAGTTACTGCCATTGGAGCTTAAAGAATAACAAGAATGGGTGCTTGTAGCTGATTGGAGAATCTAAGAAAGAAGGAGTCCGTGGATTCGGAACTTGCAAGTGGTTGTGTCAGTAAGTTCTATTGGTGGGTAGTATTAGGAAGTCAAGCGAGGAGCTTGTAAGTCCTTTTGTATGAACTTCGATTTTTTCAAGATGGTGGATTCAAGTTTACCTTGAGGATAGCTAAGTCAAATTCTCCCCAGGTTTTTACCGTGTGGTTTTCTGGGTGATCATATCATTATGTTATTAATATTTCTGCTGCTTTATATTCTTGATATGATTGTATGTTTGTGATAACCTAGAATTGCATAATTTGACTAAGTTAATCACTTGGCTAATTAACTAGGTTAATCCGATTAGTTTAAGGGGTCTAAATTTCTATCAACTTTCTTCTCCCAACCAGCGGGATAGTCATCGGCATGCCATAACCACCCCATATTCTCCTCATCACACTTAAATATGGCAGACTAACTCTGCTTCCTAGCATATGCCAACATATATTTAAAGGGTAAAAGCAGCCGAGGGTTGGCTGAAATGACTGCACTAAACCTATTAGGAGGAATAAGAGAAAAACCTCGGCTACCCATCAATTCTTGCTCAAATGAAGTCATCACAGCCTGCCAGTATCTGTGCATAGCAGGAGTACAAATGCCCTCTCTTTGTGAGCCAGGAATGGTAACTGCAGTGAAACGCTTGCTTTAGAACTCAAAAGCATCATGCTGCAGGAATGGTCGAGTGGAGATGGGAGACTCCATAAGGGAAGAAATATCATTAGGGATGTCCTAATCTAGGCTGAACTGTCTTTTCACCTTATTGGCAGGATAATGCACAAACTTAATGCCCTTGTCAGCCAGATAAGGCAACTACCTTGCGTTGGTGGCTGCCAAGTAAGTAATCCCTCTCTCCTTGAAACTGGTCAATTGAGTGGTGGTCTCGGTAGTGTCAACAAATGGACCCATAACATAATCTGCGCATGTGTAACCTATACCTAAATTCTTGTATGCTCTCCAAAAAAACTCAACACCTTTATGAAAAGACTCAACGGCGGAATGATCAATTGGCTTTAAACCAACCCAGCTAGCAGAAAGTCAAACTCAAATCTACCACAAAAATTGATAATGACTCTCGGGCACGATTGATATTTCTCCTTAACAAAATGGACAGGCCTACACTACGCCAAGTGCTTTGCACAACGCTCATACAACAAGTGTTGCAGAATAGTACTGTGAACAGAAGAAGTGACTATGTGGCAAAAGCCTGCCTAACTTTCATCGCTCTATAGAATGTCTAATTGAACATACAAATGCCCCAAGAACATAGGAGCCAATGGCATACTTATCCCGGTAGATATCTTAATAGCTAATCGAAAATATAAAGGTTTCACATCATAGTGGGGATGAGAGCCAAAGATAAACTTACAAAGCCAGAATGTGATAAAAGCTACACAGTGAACAGCAACAGAAATTTTAGAAGAAGAACTAACCCAAAACAACAACTTTGCATTACCACTTATCTTTTTCTTCAACTCGGCCTCCACTGCCTCTTCCTCTAGGGAAAGCTCTAAAGCGCCAGGATTAGCATTACCAAGGATGGGCAAGAGCAACTGATTTGTTACATCTTCCAAATTCACGGTGACTTCACTGCAGGAGAAAAAGAAAGTTTGAGTGGTGGTACACCACCAACGGACCAAATGGCAGAGGTTGAAGAGGTCCTTATAGTTAGATAAACAACGGGATGAAAAAATAGCCTTCAATACACCGACCCGCTGTAGCAACCCCATAAAGCTTGTGTCAAACAAGTCTCTGTCTATCCACTCCTTCCAACCCAAAGCGGTGCCCTATCCAAATTTGAAGTGAATAGGCACGGGGAGTGAAGTGCCTTGGTGGAGACAAGGTTGGGGATTGAGGAAGGCAACAGAGCCCAAAAAACGTTCATATTTTGTCGGCAAAGAGCAAGCCACACATAGCCTGACAGCAGCGGCATGTAATAACCAGGAACCTTTAGGAAATGGGGATGAATGTCGTACCAAGGATTTATAAGAGAAGCGCACTCACTATCGGGAGCACGCTGCTCTTCCTCTTCATCGGAGTGGTTCAATTCGGAGTACACAGCCTCTTCGCCTACATCGCGTGTGGCGAGAGGATTGAAGACAATCTATTTTCCTTTACAGCAGGAAAATCTCTGGCCTTTCGTCGGTATCATGGTGCAACGGTTGATCGGAGTAAACGGATGAAAGTGTTTGAAAGGGAGAACGTGGTGAAGAAAGGGAAACAGGGAAAGTGTTTGTGTTGGAAGGGGAGAGAGTGTTTGTATTTGGAATGCGAAGGGAACTTTTCTTAAATTCCATCATCATTAATACCAACATGAAAGGATGCAATGGGTCAGCCATTGGATAAGAGATGGAATTAATGAAGCAGCAGCTGCATTTCATAATAACTGCTAAACTAGGAAATTCGAAGAGACAATACTATTCATGGCAAGAAAAAAGAAATATATATATAGATACGCATACACATGTGTGTGTAAGTTAAGGACCACTGTTTGAAAAAGCCCACAAAGAAAAAGAAGAAGGAAAAATATAAAGGACAGGGAAGTCTTTTACTCACATATGAATCGCAGGAACAGTTCATATGCTTAAGGGGCCAAATGTTGATGCTCATTTTAGGAAGCCCAGTAGAAGGAAGAAGCCCAGTAACATGGACAGAAATGAGTTAGTAATTGGATAGAAAAGCTATTAAGTCCAAGCGGCAGGAATAATGAATCATAGGTCTATAAAATAAATAAATGGGCCTTAAGGAAGCAAACGGGCCTCAAGGAGCCCGAAAAGAGAGAAGTAACAAACCCATAGGGGCTGTAACGACCCCGCCCTAACTGTGTAGATATTGTTCGCTTTGGGACCCATACCCCTTACGGTTTTGTTCTCCCCCAAAGCATACAGTAGTGGGGAAAATGCCTCTACACATTAAAAGAAGGTCATTCCTTATAAGCACATTCCAATGTGCTTCCCTAAGCGATGTGGGATTCCATGGATTGCAAGACCCTCTTTTGGGTCACTGCAATCCACCCCCTTACGAGCACATGCGTCCTCGCGTGTGGGGCCCACACTTCCGGCTAAGGCATGGCTTTAATACCATATGTAACGACCTCGGCCCAACTGTGTAGATGTTGTTTGCTTTGGGACCCATGACCCTCACGGTTTTGTTCTTTCCCAAGTTGCGCTGAGGAGAAGGCCTTTACACATTGAAGGGAGGTCATTCTTTATAAACACATTCTCATGTGCTTCCCTGGGCGATGTGGGATTCTATGAAATACAAGACCCCCCTTTTTGGATCACTACAATCCACCCCCTTTACGGACACACGCATCCTCGCTTGTGGGGCCCACACTTCCTGCTAGGGCATGGCTCTGCCATTTATAACGATCCCGCCCCAACTGTGTAGATATTGTCCGTTTTGGGGCATCATACCCCTCACAATTTTGTTTTTCCCCAAGTTGCGCTAGGGAAAAGGCCTCTACACATTAAAGGGAGGTCATTCTTTATAAACACATTCTCATGTGCTTCCCTAGGCGATGCGGGATTCTGTTAGGTTCTAAAGACTTAGGATTTGATGTATTTAGAACTCTAATGTGTAATGTTGGCAAACCATGATCAAAACAATATGTTTAGTCTTGTTTAGGCTTGCTCAAAGTTGTGTAATTCATGTAAAGTTGGAATCGAGAGGCTGCAGATGCATTAGTGCATTTCGGCCTGACTCGATCGATCGAAAGTTGGCTAGAATGTTTTTTTGCAGAATTTTCAACTCAACCCTATCTCATTAAATGTTTTGGGTTTTATGTTTTTGCCCTAGGTATATAAGGCAAAACCCTGGCCACGTTTTGTGAGTTACTCTAGTTGTATTGTTGCTCATATTTTCCTTCATATAAACTTAGAGTTTTCAAGGTAGAGATATTATCAACCCCTTGATGATCGACTCAGTTGCTGCCATTAGAGCTTACAGAAACATAAGCGGGAATGCTTGTATCTTGTGGAGAATCTAAGAAAGAAGGAGTCCATGGATTCGGAGCTTGCACGTGGTCGTGTCAGTAAGTTCTACTGGTGGATAGCATTAGGAAGTCGAGCATGGGTGCTTGTAAGTCCTTTTGTGTGAACTTCGATTCTTTCATCTAGTAGATTCAAGTTTACCTTGAGGATAGTTAGGTTAAATCCTCCCCAAGTTTTTTACCGATTTGGTTTTCCTAGGTGATCATATCTTTGTGTTTTTTATATTTCCACTACTTTATGTCTTAATATGATTATTTGATTGTGTTAACCTAGATTTACATAATTTGACTAAGTTAATCATTTGGCTAATAAACTAAGTTGATCCAATTGTTGTGTTTTAAGGGGTCTAAAAACCTATCAGATTCCATGGAATGCAAGACTCCCCTTTTTGGGTCACTACAGTCCACCTCCCTTATGTGCACACGTGTCCTTGTGTGTGGGACTTATACTTTTGGCTAGGGCATGGCTCTGATACCATCTGTAACGACCCCGCCCTACCTGTGTAGATATTGTCTGCTTTGGGACCCATATCCCTCATGGTTTTGTTCTCCCCCAAAGCACACAGCAGTAGGGGAAAAGGCTTCTACACATTAAAGGAAGGTCGCTCCTTATAAGTACATCCCCATGTGCTTCCCTAGGCGATGTGGATTCCATGGATTGCAAGACCCTCTTTTGGGTTACTACATGGGCAGCGTGTGATGTAGAAAAGTGAGAATGAGCTACAGCAAGCCCAAAGTAATGCAAGTAAAGAAAGTAAGGGGTTGATGGAAAATCCATAGGCCCCAAAGATGAAGGATAAAGTAATTGGGTCAGGGAAGCCCAAAGGAATTAGTAAAAGCCTATGGGAACACAAAATTAGAAAGAGTCGAGGATGCCTAAGGAAAGTAAATAGGCCAAGGATGCCCAAGAGAAAATGGGACAAAAGAGCCCACAAGCAATGTAACAAAAAGCCCAATGACCATACTAAGTCATTGAAAGATGAATAAGCAGCAGGCCTAAAAAAGCCTAGCAGGCTTGGGTCCAATAACATCACAACAGGAATGGCAGAATGGTGCAACAGGAAATGCAAAGACTGTAGAAAAGAGCAAAAGAATGGGTCGAAGGAGGAAAAGCCCACAATTAAGTAAGACCCGGCCCCCAAAGGGAGTGGGCTATAGAGAATGAGGAATCAGAAAGTAGCTCATGCCATAAAAACTCAAGGATGGGCGGCAGAATGTGTAAAAGAGCCTCTAGACCATGGCAAACGCAGCAGGTAAGTTTTGGACACACGCAGAAGTTAAGCACGCGCAAGGCCCAGGCTTCACCAACCTGTACCCAGCCAATACAAGAGGTGTGTGTCATGGGTCAGAATTAAGAGGGTATGGTCTAGCGGTGAGGAGAGGGGAAAGCCTATTCTGGGGTTCCTGCTCAGGCTCTTTTGGGGGAGATGTTTTTCTGGGATGAGCTGGAACCACTAGGTGCATGCCATGAGGGATAGGAAGAAAGAGAGCACCCACACCGTAGTAGGTAAGAGTGCCACAGTAAACAAACAAACAAAATAGTCTTCTTTGTCTAGTGATATAGCTAGCACAGGTAAGTGGTGGTGGCTAGGCGACTGATAAACCAGTAGGTGGTCGACAAGGACACCCAGACCAGACAAAGATAGTTAAAAGCTAAAATAGTAAAATTCGATCACGGCAGGCATTATATAAAGGACCCTTGTCGTGCACAGAGGGAAAGGACGTTAATAGTAACCTCTCGAAAAAACCATGAAACAGAAACAAGTATTGAGAAAAGATGAGAAAAAGAAAGAGAAAAGGAAAATTAGAAAATAAGAAAAGAAAACAGAGAGTTAGAATAGTAGGCATGCACCAATAGGTTCGTCCCCTCTGTCCCTCTAAAAGTCCTGCTCTCTACCAAAAGCAAGAGGATTCTTTTGGGCACAAGCCATTCAGGTCCGTTTCTCTCAAAGTGATTAATTTCAACATCAAGATTTTCCCTAGGAGATTATTCACATTGAGGAAAATGGTTCCCTCCTTGGTCTTGGTCCTGTGATATAACTTGGCATAACAAATTGACCTTTTCTTTTTCTCATGTCTTACTTATTTATCTCCACCATTTTCTTTACAAGGTGTTTCTTATCGTTATGATTATCATTTTAATTAGGGATTATTTATTCACTTTGTCTAAAGGTAAAAGTACTTTCTATTATTATTATCATGTCTGCTTGTCATGACACATTTGAAGTAGCTCTGCCTGTCATGGGCATATGAACGAAGTTCTTGGCCAACGAGGCATAGTTTGTGCACAAGTAGGACCAAAGTGTATTGTAGTTGGACCGGTCTCAACTCCCTTACTCAGAACACTTAGGCCCAGTACGGTAGGAGGCAACCCAGTCCAACATTGCAAAAAGGCCCACCACAAGGGGCTTGAGTGAAAATGGAGTCTATCCAATCTACTCAAAGCTTCAAGCCAAGGGTCCTGCCTTCATACACACTTCATTCAATCTTGCTCAAAGAAATTCTGTTTTCACATAAACTCCATCTAAGTTTGCTCATACAGCTTCTTCCTTAGCTTTCAATGTTAATTGGACTAATAAATGGTTGCTTTGGAACCATAGACTAGGACATCCTAATGACAATATATTACATTCTGCTATTTCTAATCTTGAACCTTCAAATGTATTCAAGTTCAATTCTGCAATTGTAACACATTGTAAACATTACCTTGGTGGCAAAATGCACCAATTTCCTTTTGATAAATCTGGTATTCAATCTAAAGCACCTCTTAAACTCATTCATGCTGATGTTTGGGTTCCAGCCCCTATTGTGTCTATTAATGACTTTAGATACTACCTTGTGCTTGTTGATGACTTTACTAAGTTTGCTTGGGTGTATTTGCTCAAACTCAAGTCTGATGTTCTTAATATTTTCAAGCACTTCAAAATAACTATAGAAAATCAACTTGATCTAAAAATCAAGATTTTTAGATTTGATGGAGGTGGAGAATTTTCTTCTAAAGCCTTAGTTGAATTTTGCTCCTCACAAAGGCATTATACACCAGTTTTCTTGTTCACATACTCCACAACAGAATGAAGTTGCAAAGAGAGAACAGAGACATTTAATTGAGTGTTCTCTCACTATGTTATCTCTTTCAAAACTACCTCTTTCTTATTGGTCATATACAATAGCAATTGCAGTCCATATCATCAACATGCTTCCTTCACCTTATCTAGATAATCAATCACCATGAGAACTCTTGTTTCATTCCATGCCTGATCTTACTCACCTTTGAGTCTTTGGTTGCACATGCTTCCCTCGACTTAAACCTTACATTGATCACAAATTACAACCTTATACTAAGCCTTCTATTTTTCTTGGCTATCCTGCCTTCTCAAAAGGCTACATCCGTCTTGAACCTATCACTCACAGAGTTTACATCTCTAGACATGTTCTTTTTAATGAAAATGATTTTGTGTCCTAGTTCCTCAATTCCAACCGCAAACTCTCCTTTTTGTACTTTTCCTACTTGGTTGTCTTATATGTTGCACACATCTCCACCTCCTACTTGCACATCACTACCTAATTCTACACCTCACATGTCTACTTCTCCTTCACTTTCACCATAACACTCTAATTCTACTCTTGGTCAATCCATATCACCATCTCCTCCTATCACTACTACACAGACTTCTCAATCACTACTCCCTATATCCACATCTGCCCCACAACATTCATCATCCATCCCTACACCCTTAACTATACAACCTGCTGCCCCTATACCTGCTCTCAAGTCATCTAGCATTAAACCTACACTTGCTGATGCCACAATCACATCTGATTCTAATCCTATCTCTACCACAGCCACAAATGGCTTTGAACCTATTTCTCCCACAGACACAACTGGCCTTGCTCTTGTTCCCTTAAAAAATACATATCCTATGATTACTAGATCAAAGGTAGTTATATTCAAACCCAAGGCCTATGCTAATAAACCTTCTCCCATTGACTATACCTTGATTAAGCCACTCACTTACAAGATTTCTACTCAATTTCCTCAATGGTGTACTGCCATGGATGAGGAGTTTGAAGCTTTGAAGAGACAAGGAACCTGGTCCTTGGTCCCTTCTTCCCCCTTTCAAAATGTTGTTGGCTACAAGTGGGTGTTTAAGCTTAAACACAATAGTGATGGCACTATCAGTAGATATAAGGCTAGGCTGGTTGCTAAAGGCTTTCACCAATAGTTTGGTGTTGATTTTGAAGAAACCTTCAGCCCTCTGATCAAGCCACCCACTATGAGAATAATTTTGACATTGATAGTTCAGTTCAACTGGCCTCTACGGTAGCTTGATGTAAGGAATGCCTTCCTTCATGGTGTGCTCAAGGAGGAAGTTCACATCCTTCAACCCCCTAGGTACATTGATCCTATTCATCCTAATTATTGAAGGATTTAGGCATCTTCCTTTCTACTCCTCCGAAACTCTGGTGTGACAATGTCTCAGCTCTAGCAATTGCTTCCAACCTCGTGTTTCGTGCTAGAACGAAGAATATTGAGGTAGATTATCACTTCATTCATGATCGTGTGCTTCGCAAGGATCTTCAGGTCAAGTATATTAGCACAAATGATCAACTAGTTGACATTTTCACAAAGAGTCTTCCCCAGGGGCGGAGCTACATGTTAGGGTGGGGGGGCCAAAATTTTTGAATTTTTTTTTTACTATATAGAAATATTTAATATTTTAATAATTAGCCCTCAAAAATGGGACTTGCCCCCCCCCCCCCAACTATCACGTATTATCTTTTTATCATAAAATATTTTTTTTCTCAAAAAGCTTTAGATAGCCTCCCCTTTTTTCTCTCTTCTTGCAATAGGGGACCTCATTCATGTCAGGTGCTATCTCACAAGAAGTCTGATTCAGGTTTTTTATTTTTTTTTATTTTTTTGGGATATAGACCAATATTCACGAAGTGATTACCATTAACCTCAATGATTACAAGAAATCCCTATTGATATTTTCTTTATTTTTATTTCAAAATGTTGGATTCATGAATCAAGCTGGGATTGTAACAATAAGAGGAATAGTATTGAGTAGTCAACATTGTAGCTTATAGATTTTCCTCATCTTCAATATATTTATCTTTAGTGTAGATCGAGACATATATAACTCCCCCTAAATTTTTGGTCACATATAAGTTAATATGGCCTTATTTAGATAAAGTTTTCAGTGCTAATGTAGATTTCCTTAGTTAATTCGCTACATCAAATTCGATACCTCAAAATTTGCCTTCATGGTATTCTTGCTTTCTTTTCAAAGGACTATTGATTGGTTCTATGCTCAGGTAGTAGACATTTTATGTTTCACAATATTTTATATATACTAGACCTATGCTTGCATTTCATAGTCCAAAAACCTGACAAATTAGTCATTCTACTAGCTCAAGAACTCTCCATTATCAATGATTAATGTTATGTAATTCAACAATTTAGGATTCTGCTTGCTGGTTTTGCCCACCCCTTATATGAGGACCATGGCTTAAAAAAAAGAAATGGAAATTTATGGATCTATATGGGAGTGTCATTGCACTGATTTAGTTCCATGGGAGGTTATGCAGAAGGCAAGAGAGCAAGGCTTCCATTAAATTATTTTCTCATTTGGCAATAGACTGGCGAAGGATATAATTATAAGAAAGAGGATTGTACCTTGACAAATAACAATTGTAATGGAAGACATTCGAAGCTTGCTGGCTCAGGGAATTCAAATATTTAGATGTTGTACATAGAAAGGTGTTGCCAAAAGCAAGACCCCTAGCGGCCTTCGTGTCAAAGTCTAATATGCATACTTAAGTGTTTTAAATATGTGATACATATGGTTAGTAGATTTTCCATACACTGTACATCCCAACACTATTCTCCATACTTTCTTTACCACATAACCAAAAATATAACGGAAGTTCTCTAGCCAATAATGTGAAGATATATTATAACTTTTATACAGAATCTACTATTAAATATTTCTATACGTAAGGATATGTGTATAATGATGAGAAACTTAACAAAAACAATATCATGAAATTGTTTAATAACCCAAGCTTAACATCAATAACATTACTAGAATTAACCATTTTTGTGCGTAAGCACGAGTTACATGCTAGTATATATAGTTAGTCATACATCCTTTAACATTACTGTAAACACAAATTGCTTTGAGCTACTTTGCTCCAACAAGTTTTTTAGGGGAGTAGTGTTAGGACATATATGTTTTCACTTGCTAAGAACATATGTCACTTATTTATGTAAATTGGCTAAATCCTTTGACAAAACGCACTTTACTTGTAATTGGGTAGTTCTAGGTGGTTCTAATACTTCAAGAAACAATGTTTCAAGGTCAAGTGTTGAAGTCATCAAGTCTGTCCAAGAAAAAGCAAGCTGAAGTGCAAATTCATTAAATCTCGACACCTGCTATCTGTCGAGATTTATAATTTCAGATTTTCTGATCTGATTTTCTTTTCTCCAAACCCTAAACATATAAAAGGATTGTTTTAAGAGCCATCAAGTGGTACACAAGTTGCAAAAGCATTGAGCAATCTCTGTTCAAGTAAATTGTGATCAAAGATGAAATTCTTGACCTAGTTCATCTTCTCTGAAGAAGTTGCTGTGTATTTGCACCAAAGAGTTTTGTGACCAAACATCTTCCTGATCTTCATCGTGTAGGATGAACTGAAGAACTTTGCAGTCAACCTCTCTTCCTTAAGTTGGTGTTTTGAAGTCACGTACTGGGATCCGCGCATTAGTTAGTCACGTACTTGGGAGCTGTGCATCAAAGGTGAAAATTGTCACTACAGATCAAGTCCAATTGGGTATTGGGGTTAGGGTTCAACTGTAGGTTGGTAAGATACTTGGGATTCATTTACTTGTAACTGCTTGATTTGATAATAGTAGAGTTTCGAAAGTGGTGACCTGAAAATCACCCGGTGGGGTTTTTGCCGCGAGGTTTTTCCTCATTCGTAAACAAATCACCGTGTTATTTAATTTCCGCTGCATATTTAGTTTTTGGTGATTTGTTTATGCTTCCACGCAATTGCATGATAAATTGATTAATTAATAACTTGGCTAAGTAATTAATTGGTTTAATCACAAGAGGTCATTCAGATTGTGGCCTATCAAGTGGTGTCAGAGCGGGCACACTCTAATTAGGTTTAATCTTTGTTGTGTTGATCCATTGACCCCTGCTTGTCATGGATAGAGGACAGTCATTAATTATACCTCTTTTATTTGATGGCACTAACTATGCATACTGGAAAGTACGCATGAGAGCTTTCTTGCAGTCTTTAGATGAGAAGGTGTGGCATGCTGTAGAGATTGGCTGGACTAAGCCAAAAGAAGAACCGGCCGATTGGGATGACGCAAAGATCAAGGCAGCTAACTTCAACAGCAGAGCGTTAAATGCCCTATTTAGCGCAGTCACCAATAAGGAGTTCAAGAAGATATCCTCAACTGAAACTGCTAAGGAGGCTTGGACCATCCTCCAGACAACTTATGAAGGAACAAAAGCTGTCAAAGATTCAAAACTTCAAACTTTGAAGAAATTAAGATGGAGGAGGATGAGTTGTTTGATGAGTTCTATGCCAAGCTAAAGGACATAGTGAACTCAGCTTTCAATCTTGGGGAAACCATCCCTGAACCCAAGGTTGTAAAGAAGGTGCTCAGATCTCTACCTGAGAGATTCCATGCCAAGATTACGGCAATAGAAGAATCAAAGGATATTGACAAAATTCCTTTGACTGAGCTGGTTGGAAACTTGCAGACCTACGAGCTAGGACTATCTAGGATTGGCAAAACGGGTAAAGGCAAAAGCATGACCATGAAGGTAAAGAGCAGTGATACAGATGAGTCTTCCGATGATGAAGATTCCAAGATGAAGTCTTACATTACAAGGCAGTTTAAGAAGTTTATGAAGAATGCCAATGGGAGGAACTTCGACAAGGACCACAGACAATCCAGTTCTTCTAAGTTTAAGAGTCAAGACAAAGGGAAGAAGGATACTAAGGATGACGGTCAGTATACTGTTCTGGCTGGACCAAAGTGCTTCAGATGTCATGAATTCGGTCACATGAAGCATGAATGCCCAACATATCTCAAGAGCATTGAGAAGAGTAAGGCACTTACTGCAACCTTGAGTGACACTAAGCCTGAAGATGATTCCAACAATGAGGATGATGGAATCTTAAATGCCTTCACTATCACAGTCAATCCTACTGAATGGATTGTTGAAGAAGTGGATGAAGAAGAAGAACTAGTGGAGTCCAAATTTGAGAAAATGGATGATCAAGATGATATCCATTCAGCTTATGAGAAGCTTTACAAGTTCTCTGAGAAGTATGAGAAATTGTATAGGCTGGCCACCAAGAAGCTCAGTGATGTGGAACTTGATCGTGAAGAGTTATCCACAAAGTTTGATGAGGTGAATCAAACTATTGGAGTACTGAGGTTTGAGAACAACTTTTTGGCTAAGAAGACCAAGAAGCTTGAAGCAAAGCTGTCTCAAGTCAAAACTCAATTGGAGAGGACTTCAAGTGCAAAGCTTGATGAGATGCTGAGCAATCAGAAAACTACTTCGGATCGAATAGGCTTAGGGTATGGTCTTTCTTTCTCTAATACTGCTTCTACTAGTAATACTGTTTTTGTTTATCTTGCTAATAACACTGAAATTGAGAACACTGATATTAAAACTGAATTAGCTAGTGAGAACTTAGATAAGGGTAAATCTATCTTAGGAGCACCCTCTAATCAAGATAAGAAAGATACTAAAAACCCTAGGAGTAAGAAGGCTAACTCTCAAAAGTCTAAACAAAAGAAGCAGCATCTCTGTCATCATTGTGGAGCTGCTGGTCATACTTGAACAAATTGCTATAAGTGGCTAGCCACTCAACAGAGCAACAGCATGATAGCATCTGGAAGCCAAAATCAGCTTAAATCCTCTCTTGCTCCTCTTGGAGATCTTCTGAAAGCCCTCATGTTCCTTTCGAACTTGAACGGTTTCAATTCTTCCCCCTCACCGCCAGTTCAAGGGTTCAATCAAAGGAAAGCTTCAATCAAAGGAAAGGTTCTTCCAAGGTGTGGAAGAAAAAGGACTCTAAGTGATTTCATCACTTTCTTTTCCTTTCTTGCTTTTCTTGTTTGTTGCATTGCTTGTGTGTTTTGCATTTTTTTTTTTTAGTCAATCTAGTTTTATGCTTTGTTTTGTTTAACATGTTTTTGTGTGTTTACTTTCAATTTTATTTACTTTTGATTTTAATATAAAAATAAATAAATAAATTGAAAAATTAGAAAAATACAAAAATAGTGTGTGTTTTGTATACTTTGGTACTTGTGTATCTTGGATGGCCATTAAAACAAAGTTTCTAAACTTTGTATCTCTTGTACCTTAGATGAGCATCTCTATGCACAACTAAGCAAGTGAGTTTTGTGGCTCTTGTTTACGATGAGTAAGATTAAGTTATCTCTTAAACTTAACACTGGTATCACTCTTTTTGACGGGTAGGACTAGAAAATCCTAAGAGAAAGACATAAATAACTATCTCACCACTATTGCCCACCAATTATAATATGACACCTGTATGTTTCGGCATAGCAAAAGTGCAGTGTCAAAGGCATTCATATGCTTCAGCATAGTAAAAGTGCAATGTCAAATGCTTAACATCTTGGATATTTCTTTTCTCTCTTTTTATGCCCATGTATGATATGCTAAAAATAAAAGAAAACATGCAAAGAAAATAAAAAGCAAAAAGATTAAAAATGCTTTAAATATGATTGCAAGCGTTTATTCTAGGAAATGTGGGAGTTATATGATGTACCTCGAAGGTGATAGTCCCCATCAAACAGTTATAATTGTGTGTGAGTTAAAGTTATTTTCTCATATCTCAGATCGTCATAACATGTATACGCATATGCAATCTTGCGATGTTTTTCACACACAACACGCAATATTCTTTGCTACTTTTGATACATGTGCAGGTACAATGTGATTTGGCCATCACAAGTGTTTACATGTACTAATGTATGCTCACTAAACTGTCTTGACTTGTTTTTGAAAAATAAAATTGGTTAGACTTGTTTAGTATGTGTGTGTGTGTGTTTTTTTTTTTAGGATCCATGTGCTTAATTCCTTGTTAAGAGATGATTTTGAGAGCTTTATATGTTGATTGGATCAATGGTTGAGGTGTATGTTGGATTGCATTCATGTCTATGTTTTTCTCTTCTCGAAAAACTGCTTTTTTAACCTGGCTTGACACCTCCTCGATACCTCCTTGATACCTGGTTATCTGTCGAGCTTCTCAAGCCTTTTTCTTATCGCAATCTCGACACCTCTTCGACACCTAATGGATTGATCGAGAAAGTTCCTGTCTCCTCGATACCTCCTCGATACCTGGTCGATCGATCGAGCTTCTGTGCTTTGAAACTGGTTTTTGTTCCTCGACACCTATCGATACCTGCAGCTGTCGACGGCCATTTTCCTCGACAACTCCTCAACAGCTTCCTCGATACCTCTCGACACCTCAACTGTCGAGGTTTACTGAAGTGTCTATATAATAGCTNCAAGACCTATTGTCGTTTCTTCTTCCTCGTGACCGAGGAGCACTTGCATTGTTCACTACTCTCAGCTTGTGACAATTGGATCTTGTATGTCCTTGTACTCCACAATAGTGACAGAGATAGTTCATTCTAGGACCCTGCTGAGATCTTGGAAGTGATCTTCCTCTAGCTCCATATCTGGAGTTTGATTGACTGTGGGACTTATTGAACACCCGTTGATCAACCACATTGTTCATCTTCTCAGCTTTAATTTTCTCGGAATAGACTTATTCACAATCATCTCTTTAGCCTTTACAAGCTTCACTTCTTTGACAACCATGGCTGATGTGCTACTCCCTCCGGTGTAACCCAACCTGGACTTATCTGAGGAAGGTTTTTGAGATGAAATAACATCTTCTAACTTCTGGGAGGAGACTCTCTTTATCTTGGCATTAGCTTGCATCATCTCTTGCTTAAGAAATCTTACTTTGGTATAAGCTTCCGACAGCTTATCATTTAGTGTCTCAATTTCACACTTCGTCTCCTTGTATCGTGCCAGAAGACTTTTGTAATCTTCCTCAGCCCTCTTCATCTTTTTAATGGCTGCATTTGCCACCTTAGCATATTCACCAGTTTTCTCCAAGAGTGAGTTGTAAGTCTCTTGCAATCCCACTGTTTTTTCAACTTCCTTATCTTCAGACTCCTCAACTATTCCAATAGACTCCAAATTAGAATGTCCCCCAAGCTCCTTCACAAGTGAACTCAAATCATCTGAGGGTTCTACATGTGCAATGGTCATAAATTCGGAGTAATTTCCTTCTCCGTCATAGCTATCTTCAGAGTCAGAATTTGATGAATCAGTATCACTCAAGGCAGTGGTATAGACCTTTCTTTTTGCCTTCAAATAATTAGGACATTCCTTTTTGAAGTGTCCATGTCCATTACACTCGAAGTACACAATGTCCGCAGGAAATTGAGAATCCTTCCCTTCACTTTTCTTAAAGTCTTTCCTATCACCTCTTGAGGATGAAAACTTCCCTCTATTGAATTGTTTCCCACTATTCTTCATCTTTAGAAATTTTTGGAAGTTTTTCACAAGATATGATACTTCCTTCTCCACTCCATCTTCTTCGGAAGGATCATCCATTCTTTCGGTGATGGTTTTAAGAGCAAGCGATTTACTCGTCTTGTGGGAAGACAGTCCCAGCTCATAAGTTTGGAGAGAGCCTATCAACTCTTGGATTTTGATCTCATCTAAATCTTTGCTTTCTTTTATAGCTGTAACCTTTGCTCTAAAACTTTCAGGCAAGGACCTCAATATTTTTCTCACCACCTTAGTATCTTCAATCATCTCTCCAAGATTGAGTTTAGCAATTACAATTTCATTGAACTTCCCATAGAATGAATCAAATGGTTCATCATCACCCATCTTGAGCTCTTCAAATTTGGTGGTAAGCATTTGGAGCTTTGTGTCCTTAACCTTCTTTGTACTTTCATATGTAGCCTCCAAAATCTCCCACACTTCTTTGGCTACAGTCATATGAGAAATCCTGTGAAATTCATCAGGAGACACACCACAAAAAATAACATTTAAACCTTTACTGTTAGCATTGGCTGCCGCAAGGGCTGCCTTATCCCAAGTGGATTTGGCTGCCTCCGGCTTAGTCCAACCTATTTCAACCGCATCCCACACAATGTCATCAATAGAGCATAGGAGTACCCTCATTCTAACTTTCTAGAAGACATAATTGTTTCCATCAAAAAATGGTGGAACATTTAAGGATTGAGACCTATCTATCTCAAAAAGGGTCAAGGATCACACTCAGGTATTTAAACCACAACAAGTGTACCCGCTTTGATACCAATTGAAAGTTCAAAATGTGTCTAAAACACCCGTGAACGTTTAGACCCCAAATTATAAAATATCAATTCAAGCTTATAATTAAACAATTAATGTGCGGAACATGAACATAAGCCAATCACAGAATTGATAACTAATCTATGCCAAATATAAACATATCCACAGCAGTAAATACAAGGCAAAGATAAAGGGAAGGAAGATGCAAACACACGGACAACACACGATGTGTTATCAAAGAGGAAACCGAAGTCCTTGGCGTAAAATCTCTCTGCCACCCTCCAAGCGGTCAAATAATCCACTAAAGAATGTAGTTGGGATACATGAACAGCAGAAGACCCTCCAAGCCTAATCTACCCAAGTACCTAAGCCCTCCAAGCTTCCTGCTCCAATGAGGTTACACCGAACCTATTTCTTCTTTAACTTCCCAAATTCCGCTACTAGACCATAGTATCAACCAATATATATTAGCTCCTTCCAAACTACTTCCCTTAGTACCAAATGAACCTTTTCACAGACGTAGGTGTGGTGAGATAAGGATTTAGTCAATGACCTCTCAAGGGTATGACAATGAAGAGGAAGAGAGTAGAGGAATTTGTAGAGTCTCTAAGGTAAAGATTGGAGATGAGATAATCTTGTTTTTCTCTAGAGTTTCTCTCACAAAAATTCTCTCTAGAAGTTCTCTACATTTAGTGGGTATAAGGGTCTATATATAGTGGTGTGTGTTTGGAATACGAAGAGTCAGTTTTTGCCAAACAGGGCTGATTGGCGGTTTAACCTTGCGGCTTGTCCAAGTCGCGACGTAACAGTTTGGCCAGCTTGAGACTTTTGTCCTGTAGTGTGATAGCTGGCGCGACCCTTCAGCTCCCCATGTGTGCTTCTCACGTGCCTGCATTTGGAGGCTTGCCAGTCACGAGTTAGCCGCGAGTCCTAGCCGCGAACCCCTGCTTTCTTGCACATACTTGAGCTTTTCTTCACCTCTTCTCACACACTACCCTTACAATAATCCCACCTAAATACATGGTTACTAAGTGCTAAAATACAAGTAAATTAGTACGGAATAAAGCCAACAAGATGGTTGATAAATTTCAACCTTATAGTTAGGATTTAATCCATGTGTATTATTATGAAGTCCTATAAATAGATACTCGGTATATACTTCAAAAGATCATTCAATACAATTTAGAGGGAGTTCTTTTCTCTGTTTTTCATTCTCTTTCTCTCAAGCTATAGCTTTTCTTTCAGTAATCACATCATATAGGCAAGAAAATATACAATATTTTTCCTCTAATATTTGATTTCTTTCATGGTATAAGGGGAGTTCTTGCTTGGAAGATATTGAGAAATTGCTTTCTTAGAAAGTCTCAATATTAAAGCTGGTTGATAATTAGAGTTCGGTACGGTGTAATGGGATTGGCTACATTTGATAACTTGCATTGATTTCCGCTAATAATTGCTCATTTACTTGAGATGTAATTCATAAATATAGTAAATTTTATGGTTACCATCAAAAACAAAAGAAAATACACAAAAAATAATTCTTCTTCTTCTGACATTGACATTTCAAATTTTTGTATCTTTAATTTCATGAACTCAATGTCAATTTGAAAATTCAAAATGCTTTTGGGAACTAAGAAAGCTCTATGGGGGACAATTATTTTGTTTTTCAGTTGGGTTGTTCTATGGAACACACGAGCTACTAGTAATTTTCAACCAACTTATCTCACACACTGCAAGCATTTAGCCATTACTTCCATTTTGTCTCATACAGGAGAGAACTAAAGCTTGGGATATGATGGTTTTTTTTGACCTCTCTCTTTCAACTTGGGAGCCAATGGATAAGAGGAGGATTAATGGTTCGCTGGAAAGCATATATGTCAGTCTGGGACAAGTACGTTGATCCTATTTTGCCTGTTGCTATTTGTTTTCATTCTCACTCAATTGATTCTGTTTCATATATCAAAGGGTCCACAGCTTTAATGACACCATTTGGTGATTTCCTGGTGCATCTCCAGCTTATCATTTATGATTACCATCTTACTACTCGTCATTACCTTTCATTAATCATTATTGTCCTAACTACCACCATCATTCTCAATGTGATTTTTAACCAACTTCATGCTAGTGCTAAGTGCAAAAAAGTAAAAACCTCCTCCTTCACTCCGATGAGTAATGAAAGCAATTCCCAAAAGGCTTTGAGCCTTTAATACTATAATTATTTTCTTCTCAAAAAAAAAAAAATTACTAGAATTATTCAATAACTAATTTTAACTTTTAAGACAATCTATATCATTTCAACTAAGTCTTAATAATTTCATTTAATTACATTCAGATCAAACGTTATGCATTCTAATGAAATAACAAGGGAAAAAAAATTAATAATCAATGATATGATATACGATAAATGTTAAGAGCCTTGTAATTCAATTGATTGAAATTTCCTAAAATTTGGGGTCTCCTATACATCCAAGATTCAAATCTTTCTTATTTTGTTGTAACTATTGAATTATAAAAAATAATTAAAAAAAGATTTTTTTTTTTTTGAAAAACATTAAAAAAAGAAAAAGAAAAAAAGAGAGAGAGAGAGATGTTATGATAACTAATTTACATCATAGCATGGTGGAAAGAGATTCTATTTGCTGCTTTCTAATGAATGCTGAGGAGGAAATTATAGGTAATGACGTGGAAAGAGATGCTAGCTAATATATATTATATAGTCTACTTAGACACAATCACACAAAGATGGTTCAAACTTGTTTCTAAAAAAAAAAAACATGGTTCAAACTTCAAACTAGCTCGACTTATAGCCAAGAGAAGGGGCAAGGCATCAAAAAAGAAAAAGAAAGCAAAGGCTCTAAAGGGCAGGGAGAAAAGTTGTGTGCATGCAACGAATGGATAACTCTTACTAAAGTAGGGCTTACTGTTGATGATGCATCACATATTATCTATCGAAGTCAAGGAAGCGGGTAGAGTAGAGAGAGTAACAACACGAAAGGAGTAAAGAGGATAATATTCTGTTACCAAAAGGAATAACTTACTGTTAATTAGAATTTTTTGTTTCTTTTACTTTATAAAATGTAAATTCTATTAAAGAATAGATGGGTAATTCAGTGGTAGATGCTTTCTCATTAGGACTAAATAACTTGTGTGTTGGTTGTGTTACATGTTATGTGGAGAAAAAATTCTTTGCTTTAGGCTACATGCCTCTTTGTTTCAGGTAGGAGTGTGCTCAGTTTGGTTTAGGTCGGTTTTTATGGGTATGGCCAATCGAAACCGAATATTTCAGTTTGTGAAGTTTTCAATCGAAACTGGCCGAAATGGCTGGAAATCAATCGGTTTCGGTGTATTTCGGTTTCAGTCGGTTTCGGTCAGTTTTCGATTTTTTAAAGAGAGGGTTATTGAGATTTTCAAAACCCTAACTTTAATCACATATAAAAAAACAAAGTAATAGAGCAACAGAGAGAGAGAGAGAGAGAGAGAGAGAGAGAGAGAGAGCTATTGAACAAATCAGAACAATAGAGAAAGAAAAACTTCCAACAATATTTGTTCAACAATTTACACACAAATTCCAACAAAAAATTGAAAATATTTTGAATTAGCAAAAGGGTCCAAACAGAACTTTACCGTTGTTGCACCATAGCTAGAGCCTACCACCATGTCTCTGTAGTGATTTTTAATCTGAATTGAAGAAAGAACAGAGATATGTGACTCAAAGAGAAAAGAAAGGCATGGCCATGGTCCATGGGACTCAGAGAACAAAAAGAAAAGAAAAGAATTAGGCAGTTGAACTGAGAAGGGCAGAGACTTAGAGAGAAAATTGGGGAATGAGGCAGCTGAACTAAAGCAAGAAGGGTAGAGAGAGATAGAGAAAAAAATGGGGAAGGGGGCGACTGAAGAAAAGAAAAGAGAAGAATAAAATAGGGGTTTTTCCATATTTATATCATGCTACTGCTAGGGTTTTAAAAAATTAAATAGAAAAACCCACGTCCCATGCGAAGGCTCGAACTTAGGATCAGCTAGCCAAAACACAAAGAGCATACCACTAAGCCACTAATCAATTATGTCTTAAAGTTACATATATATATATATATATATATCAGTCAGTTCGGCCGGTTTCGGGATGAAAAAATCTAGCACAAAAACTAAAACCGAAAATTTCGGTTTTTAAAAAATGAAACCGAAACCAAACTGAAATTTTGGCAACTGTTCGGTCAATTTCAAGCGATTTTTTCAATTCCTCGGTTTTTTGCACACCCCTAATTTCGGGTGTCTATATATCATTTGGCCAAATTGTTTCTGAAAGCTCGAAAATGTGTTGAAAACACAAGAGCTGTTTAGACCTCCCAATTAAAATTACGGCTCGATATATTTTACACAACTTTAATACAAAGTGCAAAATAATGTAAAAGCGAGCGAATGAACAAGTAAGCTATTTTAATCCATAAACTAAGCAACATAACAGTATAATGGAATTAAACAAGAGTAGGGAAGAATGATGCAAACACAGAAAACATCGAGACGTGTTCTCGAAGAGAAAACCGAAGAACTCGGCGAAAAACCTCTCCGCCGCCCTCCAAGTGAAAATCGATCCACTAGATAATCAGTTGGGATACATGGATTAGCAAGAGACCCTCCAAGCCTAATCTACCCGATGTACCTAAGCCCTCCAAGCTCCTACTCCAACAAGGTTTCTCGAAACCGTGTCTTGTCTAGCACCCCAAATCCCGCAACAAGCTCCATGTTGCATCTGCCATTCCAGACTTTTTCCAATGCTTCCCAGCAGCACCAAAACGTCACTCAACACTCTCAAAGGGTGTGGTAAGTGTTTGAGCTATCAACCTCTCAATGGTGTGGAAATGGAGAGGGAAGGGTTGAGGAGATACCACAAGCAATTGTATAGAGAAAGGTGGGGATGACAATCTCTAATTCCCAATGTGTTTGGCTAGGGTTTTCTCTCTGAAGCATTCCTCAACATTTGTGGGTAATGAGGATATATATAGGATAGGTGCAAAATGTGTGAGTCATTCAATACAGGCTGGCAGAACAGCTTGTCTTGTGAGTGTCTCGTGGGAAGGCCTTACCCGCAAGATACTCGCGAAAGACAGCTGTCTCCACCTGGCTTGACTCTTCGCATTCCAGCACGTGCAGGGCACATGCTTCACTTCGCGGGAAGCTAGGTCACGACATACCCGCGAGAATCCTTCAGCCTCCAAATTGCTTGAGTCTTCACACACTCTCTATCACATAAACCTTACAACAAATCCCACAACAAATACAGGGTATAAACGATTGAAAATAATTACAATCAAATTTGGCACGGAATAAAAGCCAACAAAATACATAGTTGTAAATAACAACTTTACAATCTCCCCCTTTGGCTATTCCGTGACAAAACCCTAAAAACAGACTCTAGACTTAAACGTGAGTTTGGGAACAAAGGCAAAACTCACTCACACCTATTTCTAGATTCTGATGAGCTCTTGAAACATATGAATAAGTAACTCCTGAAACACAACAACAAACTAATATCATTGTATGCAGAAAACTTGAAAAGCATATGGAGCAATAAAAGCATGATCAAGCAAAATGAAATAGAAACACTAGATTATGGCAAGATCAAACAAGTAATCACTATACACAAGCAATTACTATGCTCATTCGCTTAAGAAATGAACATCCGGATATGCAAGATGATAAGCTCATTTGAAGAGTACCATTTGCAAATCCAATACTCAACCAATGCAAAATACTCGAAGTATTTGCATCTAGGAACAATCCTACTAGGACACAAGAGTGTTCATCACTCAACCAATGCATAGAACGTATATGCATCTAGGAACAATCCTACACAGGCACAAGAGTATTATACTGAAGTAAAATGTATGACATGAAACTTCAATAACACATGCAGAAAGGCTGCATAAACAATGTACTACATATGCGTGGCACAAACCATAAAAGCCTACAAACCATTAAGCAATGAAACAAACCCTTAAAGCTTACAAAAGCAACATGAGTACATGCAAAGTATGCTACAAAGCATAGAGAATATCACAAAAGAAACATCTGAAATAATACTTAAATAAAACATAGTATCAAAGCTCTAAAACATAATCAGTAAGCATAAAACATCAAACATAAGAACTGTTGACTTCTTCTCCCCTTATCACCATACTCCCCCTATCAATGACATCATCTCTCCCTTTTTGTCATGGAATAGCTAGTCATTCTCTTCTAGCTTCCGTTGAATTTCATCCAGCTGAGTTTGGAGTGATGTGAACTATGAATCAACACGTCAGTGGTGAGTGTACATGATAGTCGCCAGTCCAGACATCTTTGTACTCATCTCTTGAAGAGCAGTGAAGATATTGTTGAACTGTTCATCATAGGTACGAGTTGCAGAACTCGAGGTTCCCGATGGTGTATGACTTTCTTGCTTGGTGTTCTTCTTGGTGTGGCTCATACTCGCATGGAGAGAACGAATGTTAATTGAACTTGGCCTTCGATATGGACGTTCATCTTCCAATGGACGGACACCTTTGAGCTTCAAAATCTTTGAAATAAGGCGAGAGAAAGGAATACAATTCCTTGAAGCAGTCCAGTCAACTGTTTTTGCCAAAATGTGAAAAATATGAGAGCACACATCAATCTCTACATCCGTGATCAGATCATTCAAAAACAATGCTCGACTAAGATTCATATATCCGATGTTGGTCAAGGGATAGAGATTGCTACACATGATCATTGAGAGAAGTCGTAGTTCAGAAGAGAGGGATGCCATATTGATTAACTTCTTATTGGAGGAGAATTCCAAATTGGCTCCTAAAGACTGTTTGAGGTACTCTTCATCTAGGTTCAGCTCATCATATACTGGTGGTATGGGGAGTATTGGCCGGTTAATGTGTAGAATTTCTGCCAAGTACATTGGTGTGACAGAAAGACTCTTTCCACGAACCCAACATTTAATCTCTTCTCCGACAACACTGGCATTGGCATAGAATTCCTTAACCATGTTCTCGTATGTATCCTCGAAAGTTGAAAGTAGATAGTTCCAATCTTTTATGGCAAACCAAATGGGTATTTTTGTGTCCCTGAGTGATGGCTGATCAACCCCCCTTTCAACTATCAAAGGAGCACCCTGAAAGTGGTTCTTGTAGGATTCAAAAGCAGCATAAGATTTAAACAGGTGAGGATCAAAAACTCCGGTTGAGCGGCGAGCTCTCTTTGGTCTAGGTGAATCAGCATCAACATCAATGATCGACTCTTTCCCTTTGTTGCGGCCTCCTTTCACAGCTGAAGTCTTGAATGGAGACATCTGTGCAACAGAGCACACACAAAAAAAAAAAAAACAGGAGACAAGTGCACAACACACAGAACACAGAACCCAAAATTTGATTAGATTCAAGTTAGGTCAAAACAGAAGTAATACTGCATAGAACAAGACATAATCAACTCCAAGCAATATGCTGAATGCATAGACACAATGCATGGAACTAAGCAAATGTGCATGTGTGTGTATATGTGTGCATGTGCTACTGGGTGTGTGGCACGAGATGCATAAGGGTGCCTAACTGTGCCTAGTTGTGTGCCAAGAGTATGCAACTTGAGCAAAGTGTATGAAACACACAATCAATGACCAAACGGAGTGAAAATTGGTCAAACAAGTGAAAACACATAGATTGAAATCACTTGATTTCAATTTGGCACAAAAATGTCATTCGGACATTTTGACAAACACCTAGCATGCACAAATGCAAATATAACATGAATAATGCATGAACATGGAAAAATCTACCCTCAATACATGATAAAATGCCACAAGGGGCCAACAGAGATGTAGAAACAACAAATGGGACACAGCCCAATGAAAATATTTGAGAAAAATTCACCCAATTTTGAAAACTAACCCAAAGTTTCGAAAATCCCCAATTATCAAAACCCTAACAAAAATTCTGCATAATCTAAGCTAAAACTTAAAAAGAATTGATTATCAAACATACCTTGAAGAAGAAAATGCAGAAAAAATGCTTAGATTGAAGGGGTTTGAATGGAATAGTGATTTGGGTTGAAAAGGTTCGAGAGAGATTGAGCAAGGGAAGTTTTTGTGTTTTGAAAAACTGTCACATCAGCAATATAAAAACTGAAAACACGCGTTTTTTGCGGGTTAGGGAGTGGCGAGACAGTTACGAGAAGAGCCACTGAAGCACAAAACTTTCGCGAGAAGCACTAAGTCGTGAGAGAGTAGCGAGACAATCACGGTAACTTCTGTCTGAAATTGGAAAAGTCCAATTTTTAGCCAAACAGCTTTTCGTGAGAAGCTGTTGGTCTCGAGACAGTCGCGATACAGTCGCAAAAGTTTTTGTGTGACAAGAAGAAAAAAATATTTCCCTCAACCTGTGAGAGACCGCGCCCCTGGCCCGTTTTAATGATTTGTTGGGCCAAACCCACGTGAATGGGTGGAGTCGTGTTATTGCCTCTCAAAATGGAGGTTCGACTAGTTATATTTTCCCATTTAGATTAAGGGTTTTACAATGGAGTCGCCACTTATTTAATTATTGGAAAAATAAGAAAACCATAATTGAAAAATTCCTCATTTTATTAATTTGAAATTGAATTTACATTGAACATAGGAAATTACATGGCTTTGGTCCTAGATACAATCTAAGATAAAGTACATGGCTTTGTTTCCTAGTTACAATCTAGAAATTGAAAATTACAAGGATAAGCATTTGATCTACTAACTCTTGATCTAAGTTCGGAGGCTATGTTACAAGGTGGGAAGGTGTTAGGCACCCACCTTGCNCAAGCAAGTGGTGAAGGCACCGATCATTTTTCATCACGTCCATCATACCGAGATCACGGTTTTGACTTCTCGGTTGTTCACCACCCCAAGACCTCATGTCATTTCTCCTTCCTCGTGACCGAGGTGCGCTTGCATTGTTGTCTGATCTCAACTTTTGACAGTTGGGTCTGGTATGTCCTTGCAGTCCGCAGTAATGACACACATAATCTGTTCTAGGACCCCGTTGTGATCTTGGGAGAGATCTTCCTCTGGTTTCATGTTTAACCACAGATTGATTTTGGGGCTTATTCACCAATTGTTGCTCAACCACATTCTTCTTCTTTACGTCCTCAACTTTCTCAAGAATGGACTCTTCTACAAGCATCTCATTTGCCTTCACAAACTTTACTTCTTTGGTGACTTTGACTGATGAGCTGCTTCCTCCGGTGTATCCCAACCCGGACTTGTCTGAAGAAGGTTTTTGAGATGAAATAACATCATCTAACTTCTAGGAGGAGACTCTCTCTATCTTGGCATGAGCTTGTACTACCTCTTGCTCAAGAAACCTCACCTTCGTATAGGCTTCAGACAACTCACCATTTAGTGTCTCAATCTCACACTTAGCCTCTTTATATCTGACCAAGAGACTTCTGTAATCTTCCTCAGCTTTCTTCATTTTCCTTACAGTTGCCTTGGCTACTCTGGTATACTCTCCCGACTTCTCCATTAGTAAGGAGTAATTTTCTTGAAGATTAGCTGTATTCTCTTCTTCTTCAGCATCTGATTCTTCCACAATCCCAATAGACTCTAAATCAGAATGCTCACCAAGCTCCTTCACAAGTGCACCCAAATCCTCTGATAACTCCACATGAGCAACAATCATAAAGGCGGAGTAGTTTCCCTCTCCGTCATAGCTCTCTTCCGAGTCAGAATCAGAGGAGTCTGAATCACTAAGCGTCGTGGCATAAGCTTTGCCTTTTCCCCTCAGAAAATTTGGACACTCTTCTTTAGATGTCCATGGCCATTGCACTCATAGCATACAATGTCTGAAGAAGGTTGAAACTCCCTCCTTCTTTCTTTGTAAACTCTTTCTCTTCTGAGATGAAAATTTTCCTCTGTTGAATGGTTTTCCACTGTTCTTCATCTTCAGAAATTTTCGGAAGTTTTTCGCAAGGTACACTACTACTTCTTCTTTACTCATCTTCGGAAGGATCATCCATTCTTTCGGTGATGGATTTAAGGGCAAGCGATTTACTCGTCTTGTGGGAGGCAGTCTAGCTCATACATTTGGAGTGATCAACGAGCTCTTGGATCTTAATTCATCCAAATCCTTGCTTTCCTCTATGGCGTGACTTTTGCCCAAAAGCTCTCCGGTAAGGACCTCAAAATTTTTCTCACCACCTTAGTATGGTTCATCATCCTCCATCTTAAGCTCTTCAAATTTGGTGGTAAGCATCTGAAACTTTGTGTCCTTAACTTTCTTCGTCCCTCATATGTTGTCTCTAAAATCTCCAAGCTTCATTGGCTACCGTCATATGAGAGATCCTGTGGAATTCATCAGGAGACACACCATAAAAAATAGCATTTAAAGCTCTACTATTAGCATTTGCGGCTGCGAGAGCTGCCTTATCTCAAGTGGACTTAGGATCCTCCAGCTTAGTCCAGCCTATCTCAACCGCATCCCACACGGTATCATCCATAGAACATAAAAATGCTCTCATTCTGACTTTCCAGAATGCATAATTGTTCCCATCAAAAAATGGTGGAACATTAAGCGATTGAGACCGGTCCATCTCAAATAGGGTCAAGGATCACACTAAGGTATTTAAATCACAGCAAGTGTACCGCTCTGATACCAATTGAAAGCTCGAAAATGTGTTGAAAACACAAGAGCTGTTTAGACCCCCAATTAAAATTACGGCTCTGATATATTTTACACAACTTTAATACAAAGTGCAAATAATGTAAAAGCGAGCGAATGAACAAGTAAGCTATCTTAATCCATAAACTAAGCAACATACAGTATAATGGAATTAAACAAGAGTAGGGAAGAATGATGCAAACAAGAAAACACGAGATGTGTTCTCGAAGAGGAAACCGAAGAATCGGCGAAAAACCTCTCCGCCGCCCTCCAAGTGGAAATCGATCCACTAGAAATCAGTTGGGATACATGGATTAGCAAAGACCCTCCAAGCCTAATCTACCCGATGTACCTAACCCTCCAAGCTCCTACTCCAACAAGGTTTCTCGAAACCGTGTCTTGTCTAGCACCCCGGATCCCGCAACAAGCTCCATGTTGCATTATCTGCCATTCCAGGCTTCTTCCAATGCTTCCCAGCAGCACCAAAACGTCACTCAACACTCTCAAAGGGTGTGGTAAGTGTTTGGGCTATCAACCTCTCAATGGTGTGGAAATGGAAAGGGAAGGGTTGAGGAGATACCACAAGCAATTGTATAGAGAAAGGTGGGGATGACAATCTCTAATTCCCAATGTGTTTGGCTAGGGTTTTCTCTCTGAAGCATTCCTCAACATTTGTGGGTAATGAGGGTATATATAGGATAGGTGCAAAATGTGTGAGTCATTCAGTACAGGCTGGCAGAACAGCTTGTCTCGCGGGTGTCTCGCGGGAAGGCCTTACCCACGAGATACTCGCGAGAGACAGCTGTCTCCACCTGACCTAACTCTTGCATTCCAGCACGTGTAGGGCATATGCTTCACTTCACGGGAAGCTAGGTCGCGACATACCCGCGAGAATCCTTCAGCCTCCAAATTGCTTGAGTCTTCACACACTCTCTATCACACAACCCTTACAACAAATCCCACAACAAATACAGGGTATAAACGATTGAAAATAATTACAATCAAATTTGGTACGGAATAAAAGCCAACAAAATACATAGTTGTAAATAACAACTTTATAGTTTCACTCCTTATCCATGAGATACTTTGAAAATTTCATAGACCAATAGTGTGCTATATTGAACGTAAGATCTTTGAGTTTACATCATACCCCAAACTAAGCTTGTCACTCAAATACCCTCGTGGTTTAGCAGAAAAAAACCCTCGTGGGGGGTTAGCTTCAACACTAGTTAAGTTCAATTTTTACTGTTTATGGGATCCATTTTTAGGAAGGGTTTCATAGTTTCACTTGTCATATGTTGTACTTAATTGAACTTGGCTACTATTGGAACAAATCAAAATCAAAATCCATCTATGCTTCTTAAAGATCTTTGAATCCATGAAGATGTTGTATGCATGTCTCAAACCAATGAGCACGCCATTAAAGTTTGATTACCAAATTGAAAAGAAAAAAATGAGGTCAAAGTGCAACGCCAGAAAAGTTTAGGGAGTCTAATAGCATTTTGCCGTAAAAAAGAGTGATAAATAAATTTCTTATCTTACCTAGAATTATAATATACTTCTTTACAGTATATGAGAATAAACAATTTATCATAACTTATTTAATGGTTTGAAGGAAAATTTTGTCCTTACTTTAATTTGTAATTCTGTCATAACTTATGCTATTTGTGCTTGTAGATTATTTTGAAACATCGTATCTTTCTTTCATTATATTTGGTTTGGAGAAAGAAAACTTTGTCATTTTTTAATTTGTTGTTTTACCATTAAGTAGAATAATGTTGAGTCTTATAACCAATGCTACTTGTTTATACCATTTTTATACATTAAATTGTATCTTTCTTTACGTAATGGATATTATTCATCTAGAAAAGCTTGTCATATTTGAAAGCTCAAATAGTATGAAACACTATTACTTGTTTAGACCCTAAATTTTAAATAAATGGCTAGATTGTTTTTACCCTACTTAACTAAGTACGGAATAAGAGTAAGTGTAACACAAAACTACTCTATAGCATATACAAATACAATAAACAATAAATGTAAAGCATAAAGAGTAAGTGAAGAGAGATGCAAATACAAAATAACACTGAGACATGTTATCAAAGAGGAAACCAAAGTACTCAGCGAAAAACCTCTCCACAACCCTCCAAGCCAAATCGATCCACTAGTGAATAAAGTTGGAGTACAAGGATATCAAAAAGACCCTCCAAGCCTAATCTACTTAATGTACTTGAACCCCCCAAGTTCTAGTTACCAACGGACTTTACCGAGCCATGTCTTCACTAGTTATTCGAATCCCACAATTAGCTCCAAATTGCATCTGCCAATCTATGGCTTCTTCCAATACTTCCCACACGCATCAAAACTTCTCTCAACACTCAAATTGGGTAAGGTAAGTGTTTGGGCTAAGAACCTCTCAAAAATTTGTAATTGGAGAGATAAGAGCAGAGGAAAACTAAAAGAATTTGTGTAAATAATTGTGGGTTTACAATCTCTAACTCTCAAGTGTATTGCTAGGGTTTTTTCTCTAATGGTCTCTTTATAATTTCGTGGGTAATGTGGGCTTATATAGTATGCATAAAGAAATGAGGAAAGCACTCTTTAAAATCATCTAGGCAGAGAGTTTCACAGGTCACTTGCGAGTTGGCCAAGTTGCAAAGTGACTCGTGAAAACTAGTCTGACATAAGTCCTTTCAGCTTCCAACATGTGCTTCTCACGTGGCCTTTCGTGGGTCATCACAATCTTCATTGTCTTCACAATTCTTCACAAAACTCTCACACTCAACCCTTACATTAAATCCCACAAATATACAAGAAAATGATTGAACAAAATACAATCAATTTTGACATGAGATTAAAGTCAACAAAAACATAGTTGTAAATCTCAACTTTACAATATTAACGTCTTTTATGTTGGATTCATATGTATACTAATCAAATCTTTCAAACAAGTACAACCTGCATTTGGATAAAGTTGCAAATGGAAGCTATTATTAGGGGCAAACAATTGCATTTGAGGAAGTATTTTATGGTGGGTAGGTTTGTTTTAGGATGAAATGAAAGGGACTGTGACGTATCGTGTAAGACACCTATAGTAATGCTTCATAGGTCGGTTCTTTACTGAGCAAAGATGTATAGATAACACATATATACACGCAAATGGGCACTAGTATCACTGCCCATCAGTCAGCGCTTTGTTTTTGGGCTTCTACTTACTAAACTCTCTCTATATTTTGCTCGTGTATTTATTGGGAAGACAAGAAAGATGGAATGGCGTGGGCAAAACCAATCCTCGCTTTGTAACTTCTTCAAATTAGGGAAAATTTGTGAAAGATAAGATGGGTTAAGTGAAGTGAAGAATGTTCGGTGTACCTAAGTTAATTGAAGTTAATTAATTCCATACTCTTAATGTAAGTAGCACTATTAATCAAGATTATGAAATTAATTAATTTTCATATCCTTGAAATACACATAACGCTTTTGTAGAATGCTTGAGTAAGTTACAAACTATAGCAATTATCTTCTTTAATCAGAATGTAGAATGCAAAATGCCTTGTCTTTGAGTAGCCGTTGTTGCCTTAACTCTTTTCTAAGTAGTAAACACCTTATGAGCATGCTCTATGGAGCAAGCCACTCATATTGTGTGGGCATCACACACTTGTGTGACTTACAATGCGTGAGTGAAGCAGGCTCACTCGATTCCACCTCCTTTTCACATCAATGCATAGATTCATACTACCTACTTAATAATTCTCGATTAAAATTTCAAACTTTATTAGCCATTCCAAAAAAATTCAAAATATTTCAAACTTTATTCATTTTAATGTTTTAAATCTTTTATAAATTTAATTAATACAAGACATACTATAAACTTTATATATGTGTGTGTAGAGCAATAAAAAAATATACATCAATATATACCAATATCAAAATACATAATTAAACCAAAATGTTTTTCGAAACAGAATTCAAAGGAATTGTGCAAATAACAATATGTAGCAGACTTTTTTTTTTTTTTTAATTGAGTGTATATTTTAATGTTAATGGTAATATTAAGAAGTGGAAGAGGATAAGAAAGATGGAAAAAGAAAGTACATTAGCATAAAGCAAACAAACTTTTTGCTGCACAATATGGGGCACCTTCCCAAAAAAAACATGTTAAGTTGTCTAAGAGTATCCACAACAGATGTGCTAAATATGCTAAATGTGCCAAATGCCAAATATTTAGCACATTTAGCATTTCAAACACAAAAACGGAGTTTTATCATATATGCCAAATGTGCCAAATTTTTGCAACATGCTACAATAGCATTGCATTTTGCCATGGTACAGACTCAAATGGCATTTGTACTTAATTATTTTTTTATTACTTTGGTTTCTCTCTCATCCCACTCAGCCACTCCATCTCCACCTCTCAGGATCCTACTCTCTCTCCTCCCTCTTTATCTAATCACCCTCTCTCTAGTGAAGGATGGGTTCTGATGTGGGTATATTATGGCGTGGGCTCCAACGTGGGCCAGGTGACGGTGTGGGTTGTGGGTATGGCGGCGTGGTGGGTCGCGGCAATGGTTGTTGGTGGCTGTTGTTGCAACAGTGGTGGATGTGCCATTGCTGAGTTGAGTTTCGGGTTGCTAAGTTGATAGGTTTGGTCCTAAGGAAGGGGTTTTGGGTTTGAGTTTCAGGTTGTTGAGTTGCTGGGTTTTGGTTTGAGAATCGATGGTAGCTAGCTGTTTGGTTGGTTGGTATTTCGCGTGGTGGTGGTTTGATGGTTGTGGGATTGAGGTTTGGGTTTGATGGATTGAGGTTTAAGTCAGTGGGTTTTGGTTGATTTTGTTCATTTTGTGGTTTGGGTCAGTGTTTGATCGTGGTTTGGATCAATGGGTTTTGGTTGATATTCAGAGTTTTTTGGTTTGTTACGATACTCGGCAATGGTTGGTCGTTGATTGTGGGTTTGGTGGTTTGTTATGAATCATGTGATGTTTGGCGGTGCTATGGTGGTGGTTCAGTTGGTTTGGTATGGGTTTTTGGGGTGGTTCTTGATATTTTTCTATGTGAATGGTGGTGAATGGTGGTGAATGGTAGTGGGTCTTGGTGTTTTGCTAGGTTTATGGTGGTGGGTCTTGGTGGTTTGTTGTGTTTGTGCTAGTGGTGGCTATCGGTGTTGTTGTGGCAGTGGTTGTTGGTGGCTGTTGTTGCGGCAGTGGTGGATGTGCCATTGTTGTGGTTGATGTTGTTGATGGTGATGAGAGGGACGAGATAATATATTATTTTAATGTATAATAAATATTATTTTAATGTATAGAATTGAATAATAGAACATCTGATAAATGAGATATTGTAAAATGATGTAGTAAAATAATAAGTGTTGTTGTGGCAGTGGTTGTTGGTGGCTATTGTTGCGGCAGTGGTGGATGTGCCGTTGTTGTGGTTGATGTTGTTGATAGTGATGAGAGGGACGAGATAATATATTATTTTAATGTATAGTAAATATTATTTTAATGTATAGAATTGAATAATAGAACATCTGATAAATGAGATATTGTAAAATGATGTGGTAAAATAATAAAGTAGATTTTTAATCTGCTACGGATGCTTTAATGTATAAAGAAACCAAGCATACACAAACGAACCACATACACAAGTGGATACTGGATAGTAGCGTCTTTTTTTTTTTCTTCCGCATTAGGCATTACCCAATGTGACGGCACGTACAGAATACAATATTTGTTTCACTCCAAGTATCTATGCAAAAGTGTGGAAATCAATATTCTTTCTATATTTGTAATGTATTTGTATTTGTATTTGTGAAATCAATATTCTTTCAATATTTGTAATGTATTTGTATTTGTATATATTTTTTTTATAAATTTAAATTATCAGCCCCTAATATACACACATTTTTGTTTCTAATCCTCTTGGAAAACCAAAAAACAAAACAATAAAAAACGTTGAGGTAAATGTTAGTAGACCTTTTTTTTTTTTTTTGCAATATAAATCATAACATTTAAAAATACAATTATAGAAATTGTTAGAAATTTTGGAAATACTCACTTTTAATGAGTGTCGAGAAATAGTAGAAACTTTGTAATTTGTTTTTATGGACAAGAACATTCAATAATAGTGATGATGGACAATCTTATTTAGGGAGTGATCGTTTCTTTTTTTTTTGTATTGAATATTATTAATGAGTCACTTGGCATCAAAATTTAGAAAAGTAAATTGGACACTTAGGGCAAAAATAGTTAGCACTTGGAAACTAATTCGTATTCAATTTGAATTTTGATTTTGCTTTGACTTTAATATAATATATATGATGTATGTATAAATTTTATTTCGGAGTCATTGAACCAATAATAACATATTTCATGATTATACAACGTCAAACATAGAATTCAGTCCTAATAAGAATAATAAGAAGAATAAGAAGTAGAAGAAGAAGAAAAAGAGTAATGCTATGGATACTATAATTTTACTATATGGCATTTACAAATTGATGTCACCAACCACAAAAATACAATTTAAATATTTCATTTATGATGTGGTTGAAGTCTATCAATTATATTCATTAGCATTTTCTGAATAAGACACAGTAAATTTTACTTTAATTTAGGAGCAACAGCTATTAGAATCAGTTCTATGATTTCCTTGTTTGAGATTGCTCATTCCGATAATTTGATACTTATTATGCCTACTGATGTTGCCGCAAAAGAGCAAGTGCAAACTGACTCATTAAAAATTTCATGAGTGCTTGGATTGGAGGTTTCTCTAGAAGTATAGGGATTACATATTCTAATTAAGATTGCTAAACTTTGGGGCCTTCATGATGGTCTCATCGTAGCAAAAAGAAGTCGAGCGGGGAGCTTGTAGTCCTTTTGTACGAACTTCAATTCTTTCATAGTGAATTCAGGTTAGCCTTGAGGATCGGTGGGTCAAATCCTCCCCAGGTTTTTACCGTGTGGTTTCCTGGGTGATCATATCTTGTGTTATTTATTTTCCGCTGCATTATATCTTGATATGATTGTTTGGATTGTTTTAACCTAGAATTGCTTAATTTGACTAAGTAACAACTTGGCTAATTAATCTAGGCTACGCAATCTGTGTGTGTTTAAGGGGTCTAAAACCGTTCAAAACATGTTGAGTTGTCTAAGAGTATCCACAACAGATGTGCTAAATGTGCCAAATGCCAAATATTTAGCACATTTGGCATTTTAAACACAAAAAGGGAGTTTTATCAGATATGCCAAATGTGCCAAATTTTTGCAACATGCTACAGTAGCATTGCATTTTGCCATGGTACGGACTCAAATGGCATTTGTACTTAATTATTTTTTTATTACTTTGGTTTCTCTCTCATCCCACTTAGCCACTCCATCTCCACCTCTCCGGATCCTGCTCTCTCTCCTCCCCTCTATCTAATCACCCTCTCTCTAGTGAAGGATGGGTTCTGATGTGGGTATATTCTGGCGTGGGCTCCGACGTGGGTCATGTGACGGTGTGGGTTGTGGGTATGGCGGCGTGGTGGGTCGCGGCAATGGTTGTTGGTGGCTGTTGTTGCAACAGTGGTGGATGTGTCGTTGCTGAGTTGAGTTTCGGGTTACTGAGTTGATGGGTTTGGTCCTAAGGAAGGGGTTTTGGGTTTGAGTTTCGGGTTGTTGAGTTGCTGGGTTTTGGTTTGAGAATCGATGATAGCTAGCTGTTTGGTTGGTTGGTATTTCGCGTGGTGGTGGTGGTTTGATGGTTGTGGGATTGAGGTTTGGGTTTGATGGATTGAGGTTTAAGTCAGTGGGTTTTGGTTGATTTTGTGCATTTTGTGGTTTGGGTCAGTGTTTGATCATGGTTTGGATCAATGGGTTTTGGTTGATATTCAGAGTTTTTTGGTTTGTTACGATACTCGGCAATGGTTGGTCGTTGATTGTGGGTTTGGTGGTTTGTTATGAATCATGTGATGTTTGGCAGTGCTATGGTGGTGGTTTAGTTGGTTTGGTATGGGTTTTTGGGGTGGTTCTTGGTATTTTTCTATGTGAATGGTGGTGAATGGTGGTGAATGGGTCTTGGTGTTTTGCTAGGTTTATGGTGGTGGGTCTTGGTGGTTTGTTGTGTTTGTGCTAGTGGTGGCTATCGGTGTTGTTGTGGCAGTGGTTGTTGGTGGCTGTTGTTGCGGCAGTGGTGGATGTGCCGTTGTTGTGGCTGATGTTGTTGATGGTGATGAAAGGGACGAGATAATATATTATTTTAATGTATAGTAAATATTATTTTAATGTATAGAATTGAATAATAGAACATCTGATAAATGAGATATTGTAAAATAATGTGGTAAAATAATAAAGTAGGTTTTTAATCTGCTACGGATGCTCTAATGTATAAAGAAACCAAGCATACACAAACGAACCACATACACAAGTGGATACTGGATAGTAGCGTCTTTTTTTTTTTCTTCCACATTAGGCATTACCCAATGTGACGGCACGTACAGAATACAATATTTGTTTCACTCCAAGTACCTATGCAAAAGTGTGGAAATCAATATTCTTTCTATATTTGTAATGTATTTGTATTTGTATTTGTGAAATCAATATTCTTTCAATATTTGTAATGTATTTGTATTTGTATATATTTTTTTTTATAAATTTAAATTATCAGCCCCTAATATACACACATTTTTGTTTCTAATCCTCTTGGAAAACCAAAAAACAAAACAATAAAAAACGTTGAGGTAAATGTTAGTAGACCTTTTTTTTTTTTTTTTTTTTGCAATATAAATCATAACATTTAAAAATACAATTATAGAAATTGTTAGAAATTTTGGAAATACTCACTTTTAATGAGTGTCGAGAAATAGTAGAAACTTTGTAATTTGTTTTTATGGACAAGAACATTCAATAATAGTGATGATGGACAATCTTATTTAGGGAGTGATCGTTTCATTTTTTTCGTATTGAATATTATTAATGAGTCACTTGGCATCAAAATTTAGAAAAGTAAATTGGACACTTAGGGCAAAATAGTTAGCACTTGGAAACTAATTCGTATTCAATTTGAATTTTGATTTTGCTTTGACTTTAATATAATATATATGATGTATGTATAAATTTTATTTCGGAGTCATTGAACCAATAATAACATATTTCATGATTATACAACGTCAAACATAGAATTCAGTCCTAATAAGAATAATAAGAAGAATAAGACGTAGAAGAAGAAGAAAAAGAAGAAAAAGAGTAATGCTATGGATACTATAATTTTACTATATGGCATTTACAAATTGATGTCACCAACCACAAAAATACAATTTAAATATTTCATTTATGATGTGGTTGAAGTCTATCAATTATATTCATTAGCATTTTCTGAATAAGACACAGTAAATTTTACTTTAATTTAGGAGCAACAGCTATTAGAATCAGTTCTATGATTTCCTTGTTTGAGATTGCTCATTCCGATAATTTGATACTTATTATGCCTACTGATGTTGCCGCAAAAGAGCAAGTGCAAACTGACTCATTAAAAATTTCATGAGTGCTTGGATTGGAGGTTTCTCTAGAAGTATAGGGATTACATATTCTAATTAAGATTGCTAAACTTTGGGGCCTTCATGATGGTCTCATCGTAGCAAAAAATCTAAATATAAAAAAACTCTTTATTGAGCTTGATGTAAAAGTTGTGGTCACAATTTTTACATCACATGACAGCATATTTGATTCATCTCACTTTTGTAATAATTTGATCTTTGAACGCAGGTCCCTCTTCTAGTCCTTTGAGGAAACTCACAACAACCGCATTTTCTGCAAAGGGAATAAATGCACAAATATTTTGGCAAATGAATAATCCCTAGTAGTGATAGTTCTGTTTTATAGTCACACCCCTCCTTCCTCTATTTTGTATCATTTATTTTTGGATGTTTTGGGTATTTCATACCCGAAACTTTGTAACCTTTAATTTTGTTTAATTAAATTCCTCTTTACCAAGGGGAAAAAAAAAAAAAAAAGATATTCAATAGTCCACAAACCAAAATGATTGTTCCGTAGTTATTTCTCAAAGGAATCAAACTTCAAAGGCTGTTGCTTGGTTGGTTCTTACAAGTAATGTCTTTCTGCCCTTTTCGGTAATGCAATCATGTATGTCATTGGTTTCACCACACAATCCAGTATGGATTAGACTTAAGAGTATGTTTGTGAATTCTGACCAATGCCCTCTCTTCCAAGCGAAGCTACGTAGTACCTGGTACTTGCCACCTGCAGGTATTTGTGTAATTTTGTTCGTTCCTAAGGATCGGGCAATTTATCATTAACAAAAGCCCCTTGATAACTCGTGATTTCTTTCATGGACTCTATACATTTCCTTTATAATCTTGGGATTGATTTCGTAAGAGAGATGCAACAATTTTTTTTTTTTTGGGTAGAACATGCATACAAGACAGTTAAAATAAATATCATAAATTGAAATTCTGTTTTATTCATATAAAAAAAAATTATTTCAATTTTGGATTATCAAAAAATCTTATGCTCTTCAGACATGAGATCTCTTGTAATTTTAAGATTTTTTTTTTTTTTTTTAATACAGCGTTAAGGTAAATGTGTCAGAGGTGCGTGTGGATTAGTTTTTTTTTTTTTTTTTAAGTATAATTCTTTTAATTTTTTTATAGCAAAAATGTACAAATAATATGGGCCTAGACAAATGTTGCTACAAGGCAAGATAAAACCGTCAATATATACCAAAAAATTTCAATGCTCTTCCCTTCCGACCACCTGATTTTTCTCTTGTTCCCCAAAATTGTAAATGCTTGCCAGACATCGAGAAGAAAATTAACAGATACGCATTTATGGGAGTTTTCACTTTTCAGCATTTCACGACGTTAGGTATGGAAGTCAATCAGATGATCTACCTCCACCAGATCATCCTAACACTGTCTCATACAATTGGAAGTTGGACCAACAGTCTCTTGGACACGTACGGTATACCACCAATGTCCATTGTAGGAAAAATTGAAACAATTAACATTTGCCACCTTTCAGCCTATATATACTCAAAGAGTTTATCACAATGTTACTCTTTCCAACTTAAAAATGGCAGGTAAAATGCACTTATTATAATAGATGTTGTTAAACACCAAACTTTATATTTACATCTCACCATCCACTATGCTTTAACACAAAAAAAAAAAAAAAAAAAAAAACTCTTATATCACCTATATATACCACAATCTTTCACCACCGTTTGCTTGTACCCTCACACAAACAATATTCTTTTATCCATAATTAAATGGCTTTCACTGCCATGCCCTCACCACTCTCTGTTACCTTCCTTCTCTTCCTATTATTATTGGGTGCTTCTTTTTACACCATTGAGGCTCGTGAGCCATTTGCTTGTGACCCAAAAGATGCAAAGACAAAGGGCTTGCCATTTTGCCTTGCGTCCTTAAAAGTAGAAGACAGAGTGAAAGACCTTATTGGAAGGTTGACACTGCAAGAGAAGGTAAAGCTGCTAGTGAACAGTGCTGCAGCTGTGCCACGGCTGGGAATCAAAGGCTATGAGTGGTGGTCTGAGGCTCTACATGGTGTTTCAAATGTGGGTCCAGGAACTAAGTTTGGTGGGGACTTTCCTGGCGCCACTAGCTTCCCTCAAGTAATCACCACCGCTGCTTCTTTCAATGCATCTTTGTGGGAATCAATCGGACGGGTAAGAATACTTCCTTTTAAAAAGAAAAATGACCAATTGCTAATTTTTTGACATTTTTTTTTTTTTACATAAAGGTTAATCTTATCTAGTTTAGCTTTTTGCCAATTAAGGGTCATTCGGTAGAAATGTTAAAACAACCGTTTTTTTTTTTAAATATCCTTACACATATTTTTATAACATTTTTTAATTCACATATATTTTCACAACATTTAAACAATATTACTATAAATATTTAACCAAACGTACTCTAACAAGCTCTTTTTGTTGGTGTATGTTAGTTTTGTTTATTTAAGCTTGATGAAATAGTTTATTATTAGCACTACAGAAATTGGTCACTTTAACAATGGGTTACACGATGTGATGTTCTTCTTATTATTCTTGATCATAATTAATCCTTTTCATGTGTTAAGTGTAAACTTCAAGCCACATTGGAAGGGAAGAAACAAGAGTAGCGTTCACTTAAAAAAAAGAATGTTCATTTTAACTTGTTTAGATTGAACATATAATCCTATTTCTATTTATTCTATGACTTCTTTCTTATCTTATAGTACATAAAAATAATGTAGAACGGTGTTACTATAAGACAATTATTCATGTCTTTCTACTCATACTTAAGCTTTACTTTAATTTATTGCTCAATTAAGATAAAAATTAGTGGTACTCAATAAAGCTAAGTACATTCACTTTCTCAAAAAAAAAAAAAAAAAGCAGCTGGCAGGTTTCAAAGATAGTCATCATTGTTTGAATTGTTGAATATCGTAATCTTCTTCATTTTTTCATAATTATTAAGGTAACAACGAGTATCAACAATAAATCATAAATAATAATAAACTTTATAAAAATCATGAACTGTATATTGAAAAGTTCAAATACACAATAATTTTTAAAATTTTTTTTATAATTATAAAAATAATAAATTATAATTGGTGTATAATAATATTGACATGATAACACCTTTGTGAGAGATACTGCACTATTTATAATTAATAATTGCATATATATATATATATAATTTTACTAATTAATGCCCTTTTTTTTTTTTTTTTTAAGAAACTAATTAATGCCCTTAAACCATTATTTATTATTTTTCCAAGTTTGTTTGTGTTTCAATCTGCCCATTGCCATTGGTTACAAAAAGGTCGGCAAATTGGCCATTTTAAAAGCAAAGCTACAAAAATTCTAAAAGAATAGTCGGTGTCCCAGGTAGTGTCAGACGAGGCGAGGGCAATGTACAATGGTGGTGTGGCTGGGCTCACGTATTGGAGCCCAAATGTGAACATATTCAGAGACCCAAGGTGGGGCCGTGGACAGGAGACTCCCGGTGAAGACCCCGTGCTAGTCGGTAAATATGCAGCCAGCTATGTTAGAGGCCTACAGGGAAATGACGGTAACCGGTTGAAAGTTGCGGCTTGTTGCAAACACTTCACGGCCTATGACCTCGATAATTGGAACGGAGTTGATCGCTATCACTTCAACGCCAAGGTAATCAATTTATGGTGCTGTGTATTTTAAGATATTACGAGTGGGTGTGTTTATTAGTTTCAGACCGCAGGAATTGATTGACCAATTATATATGATCATCTCTGTCAATAGCAAGAGCAGCGGTTGTTGCAGCTACAATTGCAAGGGTCAGTGTTGGTGGTCCACTCTTTGAAATTTATGGCATCAGAATCTGGGACCATCTTAATTCTTTCTTTGATCATGTCTATAATTTTTTTTCTTTATTGTTTGCAAATGATAGAAGAAATCATATGTTGCAAGTAATTTAAGTATGAGTAAAATCAATGATCTTTAATTCATATATAGATTTTTTCTTTTTTCTTTTCCTTTTTGTGTGTATGTGTTTTCAAATGTTTGAATTCCTTCGCTATACTTAAAATTTTAAAAGATATATAAAAATGATAATGCGACGCAATTTTTAACAATATAAAGAGTATGATTGAAATGACATTATTTTTACATCGAATTATTATTAACATTATTTTCATTAACATCAACCATATGATTTAGTATTTATTTGAGAATAGTTTATTTAATTAAAATTGAATTTTTTTTACTGAAAGTATAGTAAATAAAGTTAAAAATGAGTTAAAATAATATAGTGTGGCTCATGAATAATACCAAAAAATGCAATAGAACCCATAAATAGTACTAAAAATAAGCTAAATGATAAAAAATAAAAAATAAATAAAAAGTTGGCTTTTTAAGCAATTCCAAATGCACGCTTAATAACAATAACAATAATGAATGAAAAAGATCGTAAAAATTTTCATTCTGTATCATGTTACTAACATTGATAAATGTACACTAGTGAATTATAAATGTCAAATGAATTTGAACCTTTTGATTTCTTGATGCATTATTTTTCTGACTCATCATTTTAAGATTTGATAAGTTCATTTATAATATATGAAATTAGTGAGATTTGTCAATGGCCCACTATTTTAGAAGCACATGGAATTTTCTATAATGTGGTCCTCCATTAAAGTAATATTTAGACAAAGAATGGGTAGCATGAGCTGCAAAGCTGCATAATCTCAACACTCATAATTGAATATCCCACTAGTGTCGCCTTGTTCTATTTCTATCCAAGCACACCTTCTCCTTTGTAGTTCTTACAGCTCGTCTTTCTATTTGTTCTCTATTATTTATCATATTGTCTGGTCGTTGCTCCATTATATGTTTCATAACTTTCTGATTCCAAACTCAGTACCAAAAAAATGATAATGGAAGTGACATCCCACATGGGTCACAATTGCATGCAGGTTAGCAAGCAGGACATTGTGGACACATTCGATGTGCCATTCAAAATGTGTGTGAAGGAAGGCAAGGTAGCGAGTGTTATGTGTTCCTACAATCAGGTCAATGGTGTGCCTACCTGTGCTGACCCTAATCTCCTAAAGAAAACAGTACGTGGTGTTTGGGGTCTTGATGGGTAAGTTTGCTCTCAGTTATCACCGCAAGTAGTTGTAATATTACAGATTATGACTGGTTGTTTATCATTTTTATATGAATCCATAATTTCTTTTCACTTCTTACAGTTTGTCACATGGACAGTTATGGCACAAGTTGTATCATTTTATGTGATCTTAGAATTTTCTTTATCACCGCATCAGATGGCTTCAACCATTGCATCATCCAATCATGGTCTACTCTTTAATAAGACATGTCTTATGTGTATTTACTGTTTGGAAAAATATATATTTTTCTTGTGGACCCGTAGGTACATTGTTTCAGATTGTGATTCAGTGGGGGTTTATTATGATCAGCAACATTATACATCGACACCAGAAGAAGCAGCTGCTGATGCCATTAAAGCAGGTTTTAAACACTTATAATAGTCAACTTTTTTGCCCTAGATGCTTATCCATTACACCAGGCGCTAAATAAATTAATAGTTTGTCTTAAGCTTCTCCTATTTTACAAATACAAATTCTTCGTATCACATTTTGTATTTCACTTTATGTTTTATTAATTACATGTCATGTGTTTTTTTTTTTTTTTTCAATTTTAAACTTTGGTTATTTTATAAAGAAAATTAAACAAATACTTAGTAAGTTGTGATCGATGAAACATAAAGTGGAACATAAAAAATTATGCAAAGGTATTTTACTAAAGATATGAAATCAACTATAAAAACATCTAAATTGTGGGACTTTATTGAGACCATTCATTACATAAGGACCCATAAGAAGAACATGTACAGAGGATCCAATCCATAGGCATAAATCGTCTGGATAAATGGAAATTTTATTGTTAATCAATTCGATTTCTTTCCTCGCTTTATTTATTTTTTTATGTTTTTATTTTTGAGAAACCTTTCCTCACTTTATTAAGATAATCATTTGTGTTGACTTCCAAAAAAAAAAGATAATCATTTGTGTTCAATTAACTTTTTTAAAGACCATAAGCTTGACAACGTTCTAGAGCATATCAATTAATATTGCCTAGTTCTTCAAATGAAAAGAATTGGATCTGAGTTACTCTCTCATTTATTGTAAGGTGAAAAACCCATCAAAAGCAATCAATAACATTGTCAAGGGAAAAGGTAGATGTACTTAAAAAATGAGTTTTTTTTTTTTTAAGTTGTATATAATTACCGTACACACTTAGTGCGATAGTCACTCCACAAGTATAAATGCTTGTGGAGTGTGAGGGTAAGGGCGGGGTTCAAGTATTCAAGAGGAAATTTCACATTCATATACACTTAGATTAGGTTAGAGTAAAATTTCTATTATGTAAAAAAAAATTTAAAAAAAAAAAATTGTACACAAATGCAACAATTTACAATATACTAGCTAGAGTAGGCCACAAAAACAAGACTTCAACGTGTATTCTTGTAATAGATCCTTCGATAATAACAGTGACTAAATTTTATGTTATCTATCAACCGACTGCAACCATTCTCTTGTTAGAACTTAGGTCAGGAAAACAAAATGTATGATACTAAGTGAAATAAAAAACTGCACCTAAATAGATAAGTTAAATAAAATTTGACTTTAAGGAATATTTTGGTCATGTTTTCAGGTTTAGATTTGGACTGCGGGCCTTTCTTGGCTGTGCACACTGAGGATGCAGTTAAAAAAGGCTTGTTGAATGAGAAAGATGTCAACAGTGCTTTAGCCAACACACTCAATGTCCAAGTGAGACTTGGGATGTTTGATGGAGAACCGTCCAAATTAGAACTTAGGTCAGGAAAACAAAATGTATGATACTAAGTGAAATAAAAAACTGCACCTAAATAGATAAGTTAAATAAAATTTGACTTTAAGGAATATTTTGGTCATGTTTTCAGGTTTAGATTTGGACTGCGGGCCTTTCTTGGCTGTGCACACTGAGGATGCAGTTAAAAAAGGCTTGTTGAATGAGATAGATGTCAACAGTGCTTTAGCCAACACACTCAATGTCCAAGTGAGACTTGGGATGTTTGATGGAGAACCGTCTAAGCATCCATTTGGGAACCTTGGCCCAAAAGATGTGTGCACCCCGGCTCACCAAGAGCTCGCCCTTGAATCAGCCAGGCAAGGCATCGTTCTTCTCAAGAATCGTGGGCCTTCACTGCCTTTATCCACTCGGCGCTACCGTACTGTCGCTGTTATTGGGCCTAACTCCAATGTCACAAATACCATGATTGGCAACTATGCTGGTAAACTTATGTTTCCTTTTTCTTCACTCACTCTGCCTTCCTTTTAAGCCTTTTGTAAGTGCTATTCAAAAACCAAAGTCCACCTCTCATTTTCTTGGGATACTAATCTGGGCACGGGTCAATATATTGTGTGTTCTCTAAGACCCAAATTTAGGTGCATAGATATTTCATCCAAAATGGGCTCAAAGCCCTCACCAGTTTCTTTTGTTGGCCTATTAGCTACTATTTAGTATGCCCCAAAAAAAAATACGTGGTCGATCCTAACTAATCCCATTGAGATTCCATGTCCAACGCTTGATTGTTGTTATTGTTTTACTAGGTGTTGCATGTGGATACACAAGTCCCCTACAAGGAATTGGGAGTTACATAAAGGCAATTCACCAACAGGGTTGCGCCGACGTAACTTGTGCCGACGACAAGCTCTTTGGTGCAGCAATTAATGTTGCTAGTCAAGCAGACGCAACAATTTTAGTGGTTGGGCTTGACCAAACTATTGAGGCAGAATTCAAGGACAGAGCTGGGCTTGTTTTACCAGGGCGCCAACAAGAGCTTGTATCTAAGGTAGCTGCAGCCTCAAAGGGTCCAACCATATTGGTGTTGATGTCTGGTGGGCCTATTGATGTGGCTTTTGCTAAGAATGATCCACACATTCCTGCCATCTTATGGACCGGTTACCCGGGTCAAGCCGGAGGAGCTGCCATTGCTGATATATTGTTTGGAGCATATAACCCAGGTTTGCTTTTCCTTGACAAAATGCAATTCCCTTTTTTGTGGAAAATCACATTTAAATCCTAAACTTTAGGATTAACAAATTAAACTTTGTAGTTTTAAAAGTAACAATTTAAGCCAAAAGTCTTATAATTCAACTAATTAGCACTTGACACTATTTTTTCCTTAAGAACTACTTCTGATGTTTCTGATGGGGACATCTAAGTTCAAATCCTCTCTTTATAAATTATCGAATTATAAAAATAAAAATAAAAATATTAACAACTGAGACAGACTTAAATCTAATAGTTTCAAAAATAACACCCTAAACTACGAGGTTTATGTAATTTTCCCTTTATTTTTTGATTCTATGGGCTGCTCAGGTTGGCCTTTCCCCCAAAAACAACAACTAACCTTTCTGTGCTTTACAGGGGGCAAGTTGCCTATGACATGGTACCCACAAGGTTATCTAAAAAATTTGCCTATGACAACCATGGCAATGAGGTCTAGCCAATCCACAGGCTACCCTGGAAGAACCTACAGATTTTACAAAGGTCCAGTAGTGTACCCATTTGGGTACGGAATTAGCTACACAAAATATGTTCATACCATAGCTAGTGCTCCAACTGTGATTTCTATCCCCCTTGATGGTCGCCATGCTCGTGGTAACACAACCACATCTGGTAAGGCAATCAGGGTGACCCATGCAAAATGTAACAGGCTTTCAATAGGAGTGCAAGTAGAAGTGAGAAACAAAGGCTCTAGGGATGGCTCTCACACTTTGCTTGTATTTTCTACACCACCTGCTGGGCATTGGGTTCCACACAAACAATTGGTAGCCTTTGAGAAAGTGCATGTCCCAGCAAGGGCTCAACGGCGAGTCCTGATTAATATACATGTGTGCAAGTACCTTAGTGTTGTGGATAAGTCTGGAATTCGAAGAATTCCAATGGGTTTACATAGTCTTCATATTGGTGATACCAAACACTCAGTGTCAATCCAAGAAGCAAAACTTAGTGTTATCAAGTCTTAAATTTCTTCGTGGAAGGACACCCATGTGCCATTTTTTGTTATGGCAATTGTATCATGGTCATGGGCATAGTAGAGAATATTTCTAGATACTAATTAGCACTCATTATTTTCAACTATTACAGTAGGCGTTTCAAGGTACAGATTGAAGGAAATAATGGTCTACAAGAAGGAAAATAGGAAAAAAAATTACAAAGAAGAGCGGAAGTTTAAAGATTGCTTTGTATTTGTATGAAGAGGAAAGGATATACCAATCTATTCTTCCATTTGAAAATTTTTCCCCAATTTTTTTCTAATATTGAGATTGTAATTTGGCTTTGATATTGAAGCCGATTGTTTCAATTGTGCTCCTATTGTAATATTTTGAGTGAGCTTAGTATGTAACATGCATGACTATGGTCATGTCATTAATTTGTTGTGCACATTATTGATTTACGATGACATGGTTATTGGAATATCTTAAGGTAACATTATAAGATTTTCCCATTAAATCTTTCAAATTCGTTATTTCTAGTTTTTATTCAAAATGTGAGACACATTACATTTATTCAATTTTGTGTGATTTTCAATTTTTTTAAGAGCATGGGATTTTTTTTTTAAATGCAACACATCTTTAATATGAACTCAAATTGGAGACAATTTCCATGAGTCTTGTAGCTTAAGTGCAATGTTTGGTAACGTTGTTTGTATTTTTTGGAAATACGTGTGGGTGAAAAAATGTGTGAAAATACGTGTAATGTTGTTTAAACACTGAAAACTGTTATTCTAGTTACACTACCAAACAACCCCGTCTGTACTTCCTAGTGTTTCTAACAAGAACATTCAGGATTTAAATCCCCACACCTCAAAAATTTGGAGAAAATTAGAAGATTTAAATGGAAGGGGATCCTTTAGGCTAGTATGGACATAATTTCAATGGCATTAACCATGTTCTTGTTTTTAGGTCCCTCACCATTTGTGATTTCCAATTAGCCTAGTTTCCAATTAACCATGTTCTTGTTTTTAGGTCCCTCACCATTTGTGATTTGCTTTGGATAAATATAGATTTATATTAAGCTAAGAAAGCGGAACAAGGCGAAAGCAAGTCATCGCTGAATTATCCATTATAAAACACCACAAAACGATTACAAAACACCCCAAAACAGAAACAGGGGAGGAAAAAACAACAAAATCTAGGACTTAGGTCCTTCCCAAATTGGCCAGAGCATCAGCGGTGCTATTTGCCTCCCGGAAAGCATGTTGGGCCATATTATTGTGGATACTAATTGATATCTAGAGAGACAAAAAGAACGAGCCCAGTAATTACCATACCATTGATTGAACCATGGTCCATATGACTACTGAAAAGAAAGCAGCATATGCGTATCCTAGTTCAACACCATCTCTTTTCTGACTCTGTTGAGTGGGTATGGAAATTGAAGCAACAACAAAAGGAGGAGGAGAAGGAGGAGGAGGCAATACGCTATCAGAAATATACCAGAATGCGAAGAAGGTACAATTGAGGACCAGAGATGCTCTTGAGTACTCCATCGCTGGTGTTGGTTTGGACTCACCAGAACTATCAGTTTCAATCAAAACAAATTATTGTTGTAATAAATTGCTTAGAAATAGGTTTAATGTTTCTTCAGCTGCTATCTAACTTATAATAATTTCCAAATCTCATTGTGTTTGACCAATTATCTTGCTTCTCTATCAAAATTGGCCTTTCCTAATGTGAGTACTTGAATTCAAACTAAAACGGCTTAAACCAACCAAATCCTCTTTTTTGATTTTTTTTTTTTTTTTTTTTTCCTTTTCCTAGAAAGAAAGAGAAGAGAGAGAGAGAAGAGAGAGAGAATTATTCTCATACTCAAATTAATTTAACACATTAAGTATGTGCATAATTGTCCTTACAGCATTGTATGTTCTAATTATCTTGTCATCTTTGCACTTCCAGCATTGGATTTAAATTTTTCTCGAGCCTTTATTGCAATGACCCCGCCCTAACTATGTAGATATTGTCTTCTTTGGGAGAATAAAATTGTGAGGGTATGGGCCCAGAATACACAGTTGGGGCAAGTCGTTACAGACCCAAA
>NW_027070101.1:286951-345100 GCF_002906115.3 Quercus suber
TTGTTTACTACTCTATTGTCAATACATATACACCATGAGCCATCCTTTTTGGGAACAAGCAGGGCTAGAACAGCACAAGGACTCATATTCTCCCTTACAATGCCTTTTGCTATCAACTCTTCAACCTGCTGCTACAACTCTTTATGCTCTTTTGGATTTATTCTATAAGCTAGTTTATTAGGCAAAATAGAACCAGGCACAAGATCAATGCAGTGTTGCATATCTCTCATAGGTGGAAGACTGAAAGGAATTTCATCAAGAACAACATCACCAAATTCCTCAAGAAAGGGTATCAATAAAAGAGGAATATCCACTGGATTCTTCTCTCCTCTAACCACAATAGCAAACCTTTCACCAAATTCTGCCAGTGCTCTCTCCACCTCAATTCTAGTCAATAAGATGCTTCCCTCCCCAAGTGAAGGTTTGGAAACATAGATCATTCTTAATGGAGCCAAAGTTATTTTAACCCCATCTATTTCAAAAGAGTAAGTATTTTTGAAACCATCATGACTAGGCTTCCTATCATACTGTTATGATCTCCCAAGTAATAAATGACATGCATCTATGGATACAACATCACAAATTACTACATTATAATGCTTGCCAATAGAAAACTGAATTAAGCACCTCTTATTCACCTTCTCCTTATTGCCTTTGCAATGCCACTAGAATTTGTGTGGTTGGGGATGATTTTCAGTTTCTAGCTTCAACTTTTCCACCATGGTTGCTGCAATAACATTCTCACAAGTTCCTCCATCAATGATAACGTCAAAAACTTTTCCATGAGAAGTGCATCTGGTATGGAATATATTGTTCCAAAGCCATTCATCTTCTATATAGGCTACCTTGAGGCTTCTTTGAAGAACAAGCGCCTCTCCTTGGACAGCAAAGACCACCTCCTCATCATAAACAGTAGGTTTATGAACAACCAGTGCTGATTCATCCTCATCTTCTATCTCCACATCTCCCTCCACCAAAGAAACTATCTTGCGATTTGGACAGTCAAAAGGAATATGTCCTCAAAGCCTTGACATTTGAAACATCTACAGCCTGTAAGTGTTGGGATGATTAGAACTTGATGCATTCTTTGGTGGTTGCTTGACAGTGGCTGTCTTGTGTAATGCTATCCTTTGAAGTGGAACCATTCCTTCAATTAGAAACACCCTCTCGATTATAGGATCGAAAGTTACTACCATGCCTTTCCTTCAATTGCTTCTCCACTTTCATAGAAAGCTTGCAAACTTCATTATAGGTTCAATAGGTTTGTAGTTGGACCACATCAGTGAGTTCAACACATAACCCACCAAGATAACAGGCTATCATCTGCTCCTCTAGTTCTGCAATATCACATCGAGTCATAAGATGATCAAACTTTGCTGTATACTCCTCCACAGAAAGCTCATTTTGTTTGAAATTATGAAATCTTAGAAAAACATTTTGCTTGAAGTGATTGGGCAAATATTTTTTCTTGAGCTCTCTTTTCATCTTTTCCCAGGTCACACTACTATCTCTTCCTTCCCGTTGTCGCTGCCTCTTAAGATGCTCCCACCAAATTGAAGCATGTTTTCTCAGCTTGATAGCAACAATCTTCACCTTGCGATTATTTGGAACATCTTTGAAATTAAAGACTCGCTCAATAGTAATTAGCCAATCAATGAAATTATTAGGTTGCATTTCCAGTCAAATTTTGGAATGTCCACCTTTATATCATAACTTCGTTGTAAGTTTCTGAGATAACGAGGATGGGGTGGAGTGCTCCCACCAGAGGAATAACTAGGGGCACGAGGCATGGTGAAATGTATTCTCCTCTTCATCGTTGCTAACAACTTCAAATTCTGAATTATGATATCTAGGACCTCGCCCTTCATTCTCGTAAAACTCCTATTGCTCCTAGAGTTACTAAAGTTGTCTCCTTAAATCGTCAATTTCAAAATCTTGATGATCCCTTTTAGGTATCTCACCATTGTTTTCACGTCGATGATATCCAACCATTAAACCTGATACCAGATTTGTATGGGGCAACCCAAACTTAACCCATATAATAAATGGAAATAGGCTAGATGAATTTTTTTAACTCTGAAAATATGCTATGAATTTTATTTGATTCAGCCAAATGCTTAAATAGAGCTTGGAACAGCCCCCCAAGTAGAGGAAAACAAAAAATAATAATAAATACATTCACTTAACCTAACCAAATAAAAACTATTTGACTTAATTAATAATAATAAAATGTTTTAAAAATAATGGGTTGTTATTTTGATCTTCAATGAAAGCTTTTGGGTCGGACTGACATTAGATTGGGCTTGTTGGATCTTGGGACTCTCTAGTGTCCCGAAAACCAAAACTTTTGGCCTTAGTATCTTATGAATATTAAATATTTTATATTGTAGAAGGGGGGTCTCATGTTTTGAGAATATTTGATGAAGCGCAGGCCATGCAGTCATCTCGTAATTCTATCTGAATGTTGGAAGAACCTTGTATAACTAGAGAGGCAATCTTGTCTGCGATGTCAAGGCTAAGGGAACATCTTAAGGTATTTGCAATTTAGCCCTTGCGTCCTCACAGACATATGGTTTAAACATATCTATAGGTCCGCTTGGATAGAACTTATTTTGCTGAAACTAAAAACTGAAAACACTGTGGCAAAATAATTTTTAAATGTATGAATAGTGCCGTGGGACCAATTTTTAATGGAAACATGGCTGAAAAGTGAAGTTCGTGGGACCCATGAACAGTGCACGGATGCACTGTTCACGAGAGAATTGGTCAAAAGTTGCGGCTTGAAAAAAAAAAAAAAAAAGAAGGAGAAAACGCGCTGAAAAGCCAAAGGTAGACGCAAATGTGTATCCAAACCCTGCCTATATATATCTAAAAATTGAAGTGTAGTATTTATTATTGTTATGCTTATGTTGCACCACCTCATTCGCCACGTCATTAGCCATATATTTATTCTATTTCTTATTTATTTTTTATTCCTAAATTTTGTTGACAATAATAAATATATAAATAGATTGACTTTACACATTCATCTTCGGCGGTTTTAATTTTCATATAACTTTGTCTTTACATATTTAACTACTTTAATTTAGATGTTTATAATGAAAAAAATGAAATTAATGAATAATTAAAAACCAAAAACAATGTATAACGGTATATAATGTGGAAGCTTTGCAATAAATGTTACAAATATCTTTTTACGCCACATCATTAGCATCCTTTCTTATTTTTATTTTTTGCAATTTTTACTTTATTCAACTGTCTTTTTAAATTTTTCATTTGATTCCTTTATAAAATTTAAAATTTCCTCCATCTTAAATTCTACCGTTTCTAAATTTTCTTAATCATTTTCTTTTTATATTTCCAACCTTTCATCTACTTCAACCACTCCTCTTCTATCTTAATTTTCTTATAAATTTCTTTTTACTCCATTTCCACCTCTCTCTCCTCTACCTTTCAAGTTGTTCATGGAAAAAAAGGTCAATACTCTCTCCTTCCCTCCAATTTTTTTTTTTTTCTCTTTTGGTGGATTCTTTTATTGTTTCAATCATTTTTTTTCTACTAATGGTGCTTTGGTTATTATTGATTTAATTGTCACATTATATTTGTTTCTCTTTTTGGCAAATTTGTATAGAATTTTATGCATATTTGTGTATTTTGTTATTCCAATTCCCGATCACAAGTTCTTTTTCTTTATCCCATTGGTTTGATTTGTTTTGTGTTAATAATTAGTTGTTTTGTAAGTTAAAATTTGATTTTTTGGTAATCCATTTTAGATGTTAATCTATGAGATTTAACTAAGTTTTTTATTTTTATTTTTTTTAATCCTTTTGGGTAGACAAATTTGTAGTGTTTGTAGAGAAAGTACTCTTAATAGTTGTATTAGAAGTATCTTATATTGCAACTTATTTAGACAAAAACAAAGATTAGTCAAACAAACAAAAAATGGGACAAGTGACATATTTTAGCTTCTGCAATTGTATTATCAATATTATTATTATTATTATACAAGGATGCATATAGAAAATCAATTAGGAGATTTTGCTAATAAGTGTTTATTTGTAATCTTTTTGGGTGGACAATTTTGCAGTTACTTCAAAGAAAATAATCTTAATAGATTATTAATTGTTTTTCTAACCAGTCCAATTAATTATTGTTAAGTGACGATTGATATAACATTTTATTTGCTTGCAATGCATTTTCATATGGGTATATTTTGATTCAATATATATTTATGCATGTTGTTAGGACATACGTGGTTCACTTGTTAAGAACATATGTCATTCTTTTATGTAGTTGACTAATCCTTTGACAAAACGCACTTTACTTGTATTTGGGTAGATCTAAGTTGTATTTAATACTTCAAGGAACATGTTGTTCAAGTCTAGTATTAAAGTCATGAAGATTAGACCAAGAAACAAGTGAATAAAAACTGTACATTAAAGTTGGACAGATAGCTCGACACCTGCGGACAAATAGCTCGACAGCTTCTCAACACCTCTCGACAGCTGACTATCTATCAAGCTTTTTAAGGTGTTTTCTTATCACAATCTAGATACTTTCTTGATAGCTAGTGGACCGATCGAGAAATCTTCTGTCTTCTCGATAGCTCCTCAATAGCTACTCGACACCTAACTATCTATCGAGGTTTAAAGCTCAACACCTCCTCGACACCTCCCGATCGATCGAGGTTACGGGAAATCAGAATTTTTAGATCTGATTTTTGGGCCAGGCTTATGTATTTGTGTAGGGTTTCTTTTCTCACAACTCTAGACCTATATAAGGCTTATTTTAGAGGCCGTCACATAAAAGAATACAAGGAGAACAAATTCAAAAGGTTACCGATGCCTTATTCTCTCTGAAAGAAGCTACTACGTCTTTGCGCCTTAGGGTTTTGAAACCAAGTGCTTCTTGATCTTCATTGTTGATGAAGTGAAGAAATTTGTAGCCAACATTCTTCTTCCTCAAGTTGGTGAGTGAGTCACGTACTAGGATTCATGCAAAGGAGTTAGTCACGTATTGGGATCCGTGCAACATCAAAGGGTGGCGTTCATATATTGAAGAGTTCAGAGGATCTGAAGTGGTAGAAGGTTTCTGCTGTGAGTTCATCTACATAGATTGTAGAGTCTAGGGACAAAAGTTTTATACTAGATCTGAAACTTCTCTTTACTATAGTGGATTGCTTTTCGGGAAGGTTTCCTCCCAGGTTTTTTATTGTGAAACTGGTTGGTTTCATTGGTTTTCCTGGGTCATCATATCTTGTCTTATTTACTTTTTCGTTGTATATGATTTTGACATGATATTGATGTTTGTTTGTTTTAACAAGTTTTGTTCATAACAAATCTAATTAACAAACTTGGATTTAAAATTTGTTAATTCTATCAACCAGTGTCTAAATTTTCCAATAAGTGGTATCAAAGCGGGTTCACTCTGATTGGATTAATTTCTTAAGTGTGATCCATTGACCCCTGTTGTCATGAATAGAGGACAATCTTTATTTATACCTCATTTATTTGATGGAACTAATTATGCGTACTAGAAAGTTCGTATGAAAGTGTTTTTGCAGGCTCTAGGTGAAACAGATATGGCAAGCTATTAAAGTTGGCTGGATTAAGCTAAAGGAAGCGCCAATGAATTGGGATGATGCAACAATCATAGCGGCAAATTTCAACAGTAGGGCCTTGAAAGCTTTATTTTGTGAGGTGACCAATGAGAAATTCAAGAAAATATCATCCACAGAAGTTGCCAAGGAATCATGGACCATTCTTGAGACCACCTATGAAGGTACCAAGGCAGTAAAGACTGTGAAACTTCAAAGACTATCTAGTAGTTTTGAAGAAATAAAGATGGAGGAGGATGAGACCTTTGATGAGTTCTATGCTAAACTTAAGGATATTGTGAATTCTGCTTTCAACCTTGGAGAATCTATAGTAGAATCCAAGATTTTTAGAAAAATCCTTAGGTCCTTACTTGAAAGATTCCATGCCAAGATCACTGTCATTGAAGAAGTAAAGGATATTGATCAAATTCCTTTAACTGGGCTTGTAAGGAACCTTCAAACCTATGAGATGGGATTGGGTTCAATGGGAAAAGGTGAAAAGAGTAAAAACTTGGCTCTGAAGATGAGGATGAAAGTGAAGATAAGGATGAGGATCTAACCTTCATAACTGATGAAATTATCAAACTTCTCCAGTTTAGAAAAAAGGATAAGGGCAAACCTCCTAGGAAACCTAAATCCTCAAGGAATGGCAAGAATGAGAAACCCCTCATCAAATGCCATAAGTGCAAAGGTTTTGGTCATATGAGGATAAAGTGCCCAAACTACCTCATGAAGGAAAAGACCAAGAAGTCAGAAGATAAAAGGTTGGTTGCTACTTAAAGTGACACTGAGGATGACTCTTCTGATGAGTTTGTGGATGAATGTCGTCACGTTATGGCCTTTGCTGCCACAACCAATAAGGTGATTATGGAGAGTGCTAGTAACATTGAGGATTCTTCTGATGATGAAGTACCTAAGAAGATGACCCTTCAGGAAGCCTATGATAAGCTATGCACTGAATTCATAAAATTTGAAAAGACTTCTCATCTTTATAGAAAAGAGTTCAATGAGGTAAAAACTGAAAAAGCTGATCTGTTAGTCAAACTAGATGAGACTACAAGGTTAGTTGAGACTCTTGTTGTGGAGAACGCCTCATTAGAAGAGAATGTCAAGAATCTTGAGGTTGAGCTTAGTCAAGTTAGAACTCAAATGGAGAGGATGTCTAGTGCAAAACTTGATGAGGTCTTGAGTGCTCAAAAGCCTAGTTCTGATAAAACTGCCTTAGGATATGCTGTTTCCTCCAGTCCTTCCTCTTCCACGGCTTCTAGATCAAGGACTGTCTTTGTGCCTCAACCTGAGAAAGGTAATAAAGGTATGAAATCTAAATCCTTTGTTAAACCTCATGTTTGTCACCATTATGGTGCTTCTACACACATTCGTCCTAATTGCTTTAAGTTGTATCCTCATAAGCAATTGTCCAAACGGTCACAAGTTTCCTCTTAAAGACCTACACCTTTGTTTGGAGAGTTATTAAAAATTTTGAACTTTTTAACTCAATTTCAGGAGAATTCTAATTCTTCCATGTCCTTTAGTAGACATACTAGGACACGTGCATTTTCATCTTCACGGCCAAAAACTCGTGCTGTGTGGGTGAGAAAGGAGCCTAAGACTTAATTGTTTTTGTCTGTTTGTCCTATGCTTTAATTCTTTCTATCTAAAGTAGGACTCTCTTTATTTGATTTCTTATCTGTTTTTGGAATCATGCTTTCATGCATCTGCATTTTTCTATCATGCCTTCATACATATGCATCCTTCTTTCATGCTCTCATATTGTTTGTCTATTTTTGTTTGGTTTTTTAGTTTTTATTTTGTTTTGTTTTCAAAATAAAAATAAAAAGAGAAAAATCATAAAAATACAAAAATAGTGTGTGTTATGTGTACTTTGGTACTTATGTACCTTGGATGACCATTGAAACAAAGTTTCTAAACTTTGTATCGTTTGTAGCTTAGATGAGCATCTCTATGCACAACTAAACAAGTGAGCTTTGTGGCTCTTGTTTGTAATGAGTAAGATTAAGTTATCTCTTAAACTTAACACTCATATCACTCTTTTTAACGGGTAGAACTAGAAAATCCTAAGAGAAAAACATAAATAACCATCTCACCACTGTTGCCCACCAATCATGAAAGACACATGTATGCTTCGGCATTGCAAAAGTGTAGTGTCAATAACATTTGTATACATTGGCATAGCAAAATTGGAATGTCAAATATCATTAGGTATTTCTTTTCTTTCTCTTGTATGCCCATGCATGATATGCTAAATAAAAGAAAATATGCAAAGAAAATAAAAAGCAAAAAGATCAAAAATACTTTTAAATATGATTGCAAGCGTGTATTCTAGGAGATGCGGGAGTTATAGAATATACCTCGAAGGTGATAGTTCCCATCAAACAGTTATGATTGTGTGTGAGTTAAAGTGATTTTCTCATATCCCAAATCGTCATAACATGTATACACATATGCAATCTTGCGATGTTTTTCACACACAACACGCAATATTCTTTGCTACTCTTGATACATGTGCAGGTACAATGTGATTTAACCATCACAAGGTTTTACATGTGTTAATGTATGCTCACTAAACTGTCTTGACTTGTTTTTGAAATATAAAATTGGTTAAACTTGTTGTGTGTGTGTGTGTGTGTGTGTGTGTGTGTGTGTGTGTGTGTTGCATCTTTCTTTTATCTTGTCATCCATTGCATCTTGTTTCATTACATTCATGTATTTATATGGATTTCTTGTACCCCATTGATCATCCTTGATCATATTTATATTTCTCGGGTGAAACTTTCTAGTTTCTTGTACCATTTGTCAATCATGACAAAAAGGGGGAGAAATTGTGGAGAATATGTGATTTCTTTTGGAGATTCTACATGTTAAGGGGAGAAATACATTCCTTTTGTAAATGGGAGATGTGTTTCATCTTGTTAGAGAGAGTGCTTACTTCCTTCTTCTTGTACCTTGGGTCTTGTGACCATGTTTACATACATTATGCTTATCTTCTTTATATGCTGATGTATGTTTCTTTCACCTATCTCTACATGTGTTATTTATTTTCTATCTTTATACACATGTTTCTTATACTTGTATGCAATATATTATTTCTGTTTCATACTAAGATGTCTTGACGAGTTTTGTTTAAAGTGTTTCAGAAATACATGTTGTCAAAGTCTACTTGCCATAAACTCTCTTCTTGCAAAGTTTTTCAAGAGTTTGTGTTATGATAGATTTTATTGTATTCAACAAGTGAATATGAGTTGAGTGATTTATGACTTGTCTCATATCTCATTTTTTTGTTGTGGTTTTATCACGGATTGCCAAATGAGAAGATTGTTAGGACATATGTGGTTCACTTGTTAAGAACATATGTCATTCTTTTATGTAGTTGGCTAATCCTTTGACAAAACGCACTTTACTTGTATTTGGGTAGATCTAGACTTGAACATGTTGTTCAAGTCTAGTATTAAAGCCATGAAGATTAGACCAAGAAACAAGTGAATAAAAACTGTCCATTAAAGTTGGACAGATAGCTCGACACCTGCGGACAAATAGCTCGACAGCTTCTCAACACCTCTCAACAGCTGGCTATCTATCGAGCTTTTTAAGGTGTTTTCTTATCGCAATCTAGACACCTTCTTAACAACTGGTGGATTGATCGAGAAATTTTCTGTCTTCTCGATAGCTCCTCGATAACTCCTCGACACCTAGCTATCTATCGAGGTTTAAAGCTCAACACCTCCTCAACACTTCCCGGTCGATCCAGGTTACGAGAAATTAGAATTTTTAGATCTGATTTTTGGGCTAGGCTTATGTATTTGTGTAGGGTTTTTTTTCTCACAATCCTAAACCTATATAAGGCTTATTTTAGAGGCCGTCACATAAGAAAATACAAGGAGAACAAATTCAAAATGTGACCGATGCCTTATTCTCTCTAAAAGAAGCTACTGCGTCTTTACGCCTTAGGGTTTTGTAACTAAGTGCTTCTTGATCTTCATTGTTGATGAAGTGAAGAACTTTGCAGCCAACATTCTTCTTCCTCAAGTTGGTGAGTAAGTGAGTCACGTACTAAGATTCATGCAAAGGAGTTAGTCACGTATTGGGATCCGTGCAACATCAAAGGGTGGCGTTCATATATTGAAGAGTTCAGAAATTCTAAAGCGGTAAAAGGTTTCTACTGTGAATTCATCTACAGGGATTGTAGAGTCTAGGGACAAAGGTTTTGTACTAGATCTGAAACTTCTCTTTACTGTAGTGGATTACTTTTCGGAAAGGTTTCCCCCCCAGGTTTTTTACTGTGAAACTGGTTGGTTTTATTAGTTTTCCTGGGTCATCATATCTTGTCTTATTTACTTTTCCGCTACATATGATTTTGACATGATATTGATGTTTGTTTGTTTTAACAAGTTTTGTTCATAACAAATCTAATTAACAAACTTTGATTTAAAACTTGTTAATTTTATTAACCGGAGTCTAAATTTTCCAACACATGTGTTGAAATAAACATTGTATTTAAGAAGAAAGATCATGATCCTACTTTGAATACTTCAAAAGAGATAGATTGGTTTGAGATTAAAACTAAGTTGAAATTTTTTTTAATGGTGAGAAAACTCTATTTTTATGATTCATTTCTAACTATCATAATTGGAAAAACTTAACCCCCCCCCCCCATATATATATATATATATATATATATAAAAAGCAATATGACATTGTTTATGTTAGAAAAAAATAAAACCCTTGCCCTTTGTTGGTTTGGTAACGGTTTATATAAATAAATAAATAAATAAATAACACTTCTTAGTATGTTTCTCTGATAAATAATTAAAAAACACTTCTTAGAGTTTGAAAATACCTGTAATATTGTTTGAAGACTAAAAACATGTTTAAACTTACTTATCAAACGGGGCCTAAGATTTCAGAGTTGGCATGCTTTATGATTGTGTCTGTAGACTGTAGTATGTTTCTCTGATAATCATTGTATAAACATCTAGACAAAAGGTATAGTAGGAATTGGTCCCACTGGGTTTTTTCTTGGATAAAGCCATAAATGATTAGAGATTTTAATTATTAATTTGGCATCTTTGGATATGCTGCATGAGAAATTTGGGTTTCCGTGTATCAAAAAGGAAAAGGAAAAGAAAAAAAAGGACTTCCCAATTATTATGCTTAATTTTTAAGTAGTATGTTCTTTTATCCTTTTGGACCAAGATAAAATACCTAAAGTTAACCGAGGTCTAAATTGTTGGGATAGCTCATCTCCTCAACAAATAGGATTTGTGATTATTTGACATGAATGTAGCTCCTGATGCTAATAAGTACTTCTTCTAATATACTTTTTCCTTTGTTCAGATTGCACATCGGAAAGCACTGGATGTTCTTAACACAGTGGGGCTTTCAAATTCTGTATTGAGGCTGATTGAGAGGCGGCACCGTGTTGATAATTGGATTAAATATGCAGGCAGGCATGATTTTAACACTTGTTATTTTGTTCATCATTTGGAGGTGGACACGTTGATCTTCTCTAAGGCTTGGTGGTACTTGTTGTCATCACTTTTTTGGAATGGAAGATATTAATCTTTTCCTGAATGCGGTGTTATATTATGAAGGAATCAAAGGATTGAGGTTGCACAAAGGCCAATTTTGACAATGTAATTGTCTAAAATTGATTTACATACAGAGGCTGCTACCATTTGAAACTTTCTACACGTCAATGGTTGAAATCCTAAATGTATTGCAGCTCCATTTTTGGATGATTTTTTGTGTACTTTTTAAATCCTTTGTTGATATACAAATATACAATTGTATATTGTTGTCTGCTGAAGATGCACCGTAGGTCTCCACTCTCCATAATTGATGTCTTTGTACTGGAGGCGTGTGTGAAGAAAACTCAGAAACTAGTGATCTGAGTTCTTGAAGATTATCACCAGTTGAATCAGCAAAGAAATACAGATTACAGAGAAAGAAAAGCTTAAGAAAAGAAGGAAACAGCAAGAAAGCAAGAGAAGAACAGAACGAGAGAGACAGAGAGAATGAATAGAAGAATTGTATTCAATTTTCAGTGTTTTTACATAATGAATCGCCTGTGCTCATTCAGGTATATATACAATTAAAAACTGCCTGGATGCTTAAGTTAAAACCCAAAATATCTGAAACTAAATCCCTGGAAATTAGGAAGTTTGTTAAGCCTAACTAACTGAATCTTTGCTTCTAACTACATAGATGAAAACGCACCGTTTTATTAATGAAATCTTCTCTTAAGTAAAACGACGCGTTTGGTGCACGTTCACTTAAATGAAACGATGCGTTTTGTTTAGAAAACAATACGCAGTCGTTTTTAGGCTTCTTCTTCAACCTTCTTCTTTTCAGACTCAGACTTCGTCTTCCTTACTTCAACGGTGTGTACATACTACATACCAGTAAATAGCAGCATCCATCTACTTCCTAGAACAATTTTGAGAACATCAAACCTTGACATTGCATTGGTGGGAATAATTTGTACCATAGTACCAAGCCAATACTTAGATTTTCGGGCAATTTAACAGCATCCACCCTAGAGATTCTGAGAGGGACCATCAAATTAAACTCAACATAGAATACGTGGGGATAGCCTGTGCAAGGCTAATACTTTGTTTTTTCAGCCACATACTAGCTTTTCTCAAACTTATGATTGAGAAAACGAAAATTATCGTGTAACGTTCAAATTGAAGGATAATTATAGTTATTACTTGAGGGAGCCAGGCCTCTCAATCAGAATTTGTTGCCAAATGCTTCTCTTTTTTAACTTATTTCAAATTTCATATCCATTAACGTCCGTTGAACTTGATATATAGAAAATACTTAACTGATTTTCAACAATCCAAAGTACACATTAGTCTTTATTCAATAAGTACTCCAAAAACATGACCACTTGTCACTCATCCTAACATCCTCCCAGTTCCCATGTACCAAATGGATTCCTTCTCCCATTTTCCATTTTCTCCAAAATCCTTCTAATTAAATATACCCTAAGCAATCTAACGGCAAAGCAAAGATTATTCTCACAGCTATTTAAGGCTAGGCAAGTTGAGTGTTGGAGGCTTGTAATATTTGCATGCTATGGTTAAAATGCACTTCAAATGTAACCTTCTGTTTTTTTTTTTTTTTTTTTTGGGGGGGGGGGGGGGGGGGGTGGGGGGGGGGGGGGGGGGGTGTGTGGGTTGTGGTTAATAACCTTCAGTTTTAAATATTTAGAAATTGTTTGTTTAGTCTCCAATATTTACTACTCTAACTTAAGAGGTGAAAATATGCAAATCATTATTATTATTATTATTATTTTCAATTCTTTATTACTTGTTCCTTTTATAGGTTTGAAGTTGTGCTCCGTGGAGGCCCTGAGGGACCTGGGAAAATCTACTGTCCTAGCCCTTGTGCTTCTGAGTTAGAAGGGACTACTACTGTGAACCTGAGGGCTGATACTATTTAACTGGACCCTTGGGCCTTCCTTGTTGCATATAGGATTAACAAGGCCCGACCAATACAAAATTTGCACTACCTATAGGACTTAAAAAAATAATAAACTGGAACAATAACCACCTTTGATTATTAGATTATGTAAAAATATCTTTGGTCCTCAATCTCACAAATTTTATATCAATTTCTAGAATCTCTTATCTCTTCTAATGAATGAAATCTGTACAAAGCTATCTATTTGTCAGAAGTTCCAATGATATTGATAGCCATGGCCGTTCTGTTAAACACAAAATAATAGGGCTACTCGAGGGAGTTATCAATAGTGCAATGGACCAGTTGTTTATTCACTCCATATGCGTTTGAAATTTAGGTACAGAAAAACTTTCTTACACGCCATTAGAATAACTTCCAATTTCTCATTCCCTTGGCTTAATTTGGCTGTCATAGCATTTCCTGGTCCTAAAACACAACCATTCTAGGCAATGCATTAAGTTTCTTGTAGATGTAAGGACCAAAGCGACTAGGAAGGATTAATATGGACTTCCATGCATCATAGGCTTGTCTATTTTATTTTTGTCTCCTTCATGACTCTTTGCTATATCTTATTCCATCAATTGCACGTGAAAGCAGTAGGAAGTTGTTTAAGGAGTACATCACATAACATAAATTTTCTGAGCTGTAAATCAATCAAAGCATTTGATATGGAGAATTGGATATGCCCATGGAATTTTTAAGATCTTGAATCTTTTTTCCCAGAGAGAAACAAAAACAGTTTTTACATTTGCAGAATGGAATATTATTATTGACCCAAAAAGGAAAGGGCCAAGTACCAGGGCCTAGGCTATAATTCTTGGCTAGCCCAACACTCAATCATGTGCCATGTGCATCATACTCTGATAAGTGATAAGAAGCTGGCATGCAAGTGCAAGACATTGAAATTATCGAGCAAAAGTATGGGACTGATTTTGACATTTATATATGAACTAGAAGAGTCGATGATGGCCTCTGAAAAAAACAGCCAAAGGATATGATTTCTGAAGTCCAATCCTCAACCTCAACATCCACAAGTTCTTTGGTTGGCTTACCTATGGCTTGGGTCATGAAGGATGACCATCCAATTTCATTCTTGTTTTCTAATCATTATCCTGGTTTTTTAAGAATCTCCTTAGAAACTATATCTTGGGTTTGAGTAAAAGAGAGGTGGGAGAGAAATATTTCACATCAGTGTAACTAATAAAGATCATTTTTTTAAACAAGTTTTTACTTAGAACTTGTTATTAATCAAATATGTTTAACACATGGTACTAATTTAACTTAAAATTTTCTACGACTACTGATAGGTCAAGAATGTATTGACCTCTTGTGATGAATTAACCAATTAATTAGCCAAGTTAATTAATTAATTTAATTAGTATGCAATAAGCGTGGTAGCACAAACAAATCACCAACTAAATTAATATGCAACGGAAAATAAAGTTAACACAGTGATTTGTTTACGAATGGAAAAAACCTATAAGGTAAAAACTCCACTGGGTGATTTTAAGGTCATCACTCCCAAAAATCCATTATTATCACAACAAGCGGTTACAAGTAAAGGAATCTTAGTACCTTATACCAACTTACAGTTGAACCCTTACCCCAATACCCAATTGAACTTGTTCTGTGGTGACAATCTTTCATTTTCAATGCACGGCTCTCAGTACGTGACTAACTAATCAATGCACGGATCCAAGTACGTGACTAACTACCAACTTAAGAAGGATATTGGTTGCAAAGTTCTTCAGTTTATCAACACGATGAAAATCACGAAACTCCTTGGTTACAAAACCCTACAGTGTACAAACGCAACAGTTTCTTCAAGAGAAAAATGAATTAGGGCATATGTCTCTGGTCACAATACACTTGTGAAAAACTTTTGCATTAAGTTGCATCAGCTTGCATCATCTGTGACGACCCTTAAAATAATCCTTATATATGTTTAGAGTTGTGAGAAAAGAAAGCCTAAACAAATATACACGAATTAATGTGAAATCAGATCTAAAAAACTGATTTTTGTAAATCTTGATAGATAGGTTATCTATCGAGTAACTGTTGAGCACCGGGCTGAAGATCTCTTTTAAACCTCGATAGATGCTATCTACCGAGATTTAAAATACAACACTTCTTCACTTGATTCTTGGACAAATTTGCATAGTTTTAACACTTGGACTTGAACTCTTGTTCCTTAAAGTATTAAACACATCCTAGATCTGCCCAATTACAAGTAAAGAGCGTTTTGTCAAAAGGTTAGTCAATTCTAAATGACATATGTTCCTAACATGATTCACATATGTCCTAACAACTACTATCTAATATTCTCCTAGAGTAGAGAATTTCAATTAAATGAAATTATTTATTGTATGCAGTTTACTACTCTCCTCTTACACAAAAATAGACTCCACATGTTGGTCCTAAATATGAGATCTATCTTTATGTGCACGGAGGCATAGTACACTCTTCTTCTCTCAAACAAAAATAAACTCCATATGTTTATGAACATTTTAGACTCAAACTAGGAAAAATGTTTGTTTATATAGAAAAATGAATCAAGCTAACATTAGACTCAATTACTAAACAAATGGAGTTGAAGCATAATAATATGCTCAAGAACAATATTGTAAGTATGATGCACAAGTTAAGAATATATTATATGTTTATATGTATGCATGTATAAAAGTATATATATATATATATATGTCTATATATATATATACTTGATATTGAATTATGTAAATTTGTAAATAAATTCATAAGATGTCAAATTATTATTTATAATTTATTGATACTGTAGAAGTCCATTTTGTAGTTAAACTTCTAACAATACAATGTTGGTGAACTTATTTTGTATAAGTTCATGAGCAAAACTTGTTCTATCTACTTAACTCGAGTAACTCTTGAACAATCTCAATTTTGTTCAATAAGAAGACGAACTAAGCTTAGAAAAATAATCTAGTTTAGTAATGAATTCAAGCTCAACTCATGTTCGTAATAAAATTAAATGAACAAGCTTAAACTTTTAATACTCGATTCGGCCTGGCTTGTTTACAATTCTAAATATACCCATCATTTGACGCTCAAAAGAAATAAAAGGGAAAAAATTTTATACGCACAAAAAATTTCACAGCTTACTGAGGTGGCATACAATGATTAATGCAACGTTATTTTCTTATTGAACTATTACTAATATCATTTTTATTATATATCAATCATAATCTATAACTTTAGTACATAAAAATTATTAAATTTGTTAAAACTTAGGAATAGTACCTTAGGTAAAGTATTTTAGGTTTCCCAATATATATAAACACTTGGTCAATGGCGGAACTAGAAATTTTTTTTGGGGGGGGGGGGGGGGTGACTAACTTTATAGGCTATATCTAAAAAAAAATGGGGGGTCTTGGCTGTAGTTACACCACTGCACTTGGTTGTATTGAATTTAATTATTCATGGAAAAAAAAAACATTATTTATATTGTATTAATTATTACAACTATGTGCTTAAATTAAATTATAGACATGATTTGTATTTTATAATTAGTCATCACAACTATGTGTTTGAATTTGGTTGATAAACTGCCACACAGGGGTGTGGCTTGATAGTAGGAGTCCTCGTTCTGCACTCAGAGAGGAGCGGTTTGAGCGATAGCCCTAGCAAGGCCCATGTGGTACACATGGTATTACCCATTGCCATCACGTGGCGTGGGGTCAATGAGCCCACACTGAAGACTCCCTTTTTCATTTAGCCAAAAAAAAAGAATTTGATAAACTTAATATATTGCCCCGTAGTGTACCTAAGTTTTACCTAAAAACTATAAGATAGTTTGGTGCTCTTGTCACGTGTGACGTATATGAAGCAACTACAAATTACAATCCCATGCATATCTGGCTGTGGTAAAGCAAAATGAATACCCTTGCTTTAATTTGACCTTTCCTATTTGTCATGTTCTTCTTTAACATCTTTATTCTATCTTGATAGTCCTATAATAAGAGTCTTCCAATTTTTCTTTTTCTTTTTCTCGTCTACAAAAGTAAAACACAGGGAGTAGAGCAAAGAATTTATCTTTCTGATTTGGTAATTATTTAAAGAGAAAACTTTAATATTCAAAAAAATAAATAAATAAATAAAGAGAAAACTTTAACAAAGGCTGATTTCAGTGGGGTGGGCTCGAAAAAAAAATTCCAAAGAAAGCTCTGAGCTCTCTGGACTCTGGATGCAAAACTTTTCTATAAAGCTTTCATTATACCACTTTCTATACATTACAAATTCCAATCATTGCAAGACCATTGTACCTATTTTTTACCTTAATTTGCATCAGTTTTAGCTTTAATCAGGTTGGCAAATCTGGAATATAGGGGATAAATTCCACTAAATATGGTGACGGGTCAGCAATGCCAAAAATCAAAGCCATTTTACTTTTTCCATAAAATTTATCATTACCTAGCCAAAAAAAACAAAAAATCAAAATGGCCCACGAAATTAGGAGTTGACTTTATGAAACAGAAACACCCTTTCTTTCAAGGAGCTTGCATGAAACCCATTGCATGTGGTCAAAAATGTTTGGATTCTTTCACAGGCATAGTATGAATGCATGGAATTGTCAATGGCTCTGAATTCTTAGTTGACTCATTGTGCCGGTGGCTTTGTCTAAATCCCCGTGAGTACTGAGTAGACTGAAAATACAAAGGTTCGGTTAGCTCTTTTCACATTGGTAAATTGTCTGCCTTACATCAAGTTCTAAATAAAATGTCAATTTTATGCATCATTTCATTTGGATGACCTTTTACATTCAGTAATGGGTTCAATTAACAATTCCGACATGACGGGGTTGACTTGACCTCATTTTTTAACCGATGTGGTTGAGACATCTAAAAAATGAACTAACTAAATTGGATAATCAATAATGGATAGTCTTTGTTTTGTTAAAATCTAATGCTATCTAACTTTCAATTGAAGAAAACGTGGAAGTATTTGGTCCACATTTGTATACACAGCTCAATGGTTAGGTTAACATATATAGTAATTTATTACTCCAAAGCTTTAATTTTTCTGGATCAATTGATCATAATCTTCTAGTTCACCAATCAAAATCTTATTCTTACTCAATTTTTTAGATTTTTTTAAAAGTTTTTTCTTTATACAATTGTATCACGAATCATGCAGTTGGGAGAGCTAGACAATTTACATGTTTTAATTAATCAATTTCATCTTAGTAGTAAGTTATAAAATATTGAAATTAAGCATCTATTATTTTTGGATTGACTTCTTTGTTGTATTGCTAAATTTTTCTTATGGAGATGGATAAACTCTAACCGTGATTCTTCAGAATAAGTCTGTCTATCAAAATTCTGGTTCAAACTCAAATCTTGCGTAGGTGCTAAAAGTTTTTATTCCCAATACTTTTTTGCCATGTGCAATCTTATTTCAAAAACGAGGATAAGGTTTTGGCATATAAGATCTCATTTAAAACAAAGAGTTATTATAAGATAACCCACTTCAAATTTTTTATCCTTTTGAGTTTTTAAGAATGAAAAATTCCCTGCAAAATTTGGGGTTAATAATTAGACACTTTTGAGCAAAGGACCACCCAAATTAAGCTGGACTTGTTGGCCATTTTGAGCTAATAAGCACAGCGCTTAACAAAGCTGCACGTCCTTGCACATGGGTCACCATTCCCACGTGAAATTTAATCACCAGACACGTGCACCCCTCAGAGCTTCCCCGAGCTTTTTGCAGAGAGGTTTTATACAAACTTTGGGGAGAAGAGTCACATTGGACGAAGTTAAAAAGAAACACATATGATTGGTTGCAAAAAAAAAAAAATGATAGGTTAAAACCAAGCCATTAAGGCACTGTTATTGTTATTATTTTGCTTAATTATGCCGTCAAAAAAAAAAAAAAAAGGATAGCTTAGAGCATTCTCATTAAGAATGCTAAATGCTATAAATGCTAAATTTTAACATCAAGTTTGTAAAAAGCACCAAAAAGCAAACTATAACAAACATGCTAAACTTAAAAAAATAAAATAAAATAAAATAAAAAGCAACTGAGCTCACTGTAGCTCCAATCTTTTAAAAAAAAAATTATTATTATTATTATTATTTTAATGCTTGTGGTGGAAAATGTGGTTTGTGTAGTTGTTTTTTCATTATTTTAATGAGTAGTTTATATTATTTTAAACGAAATGATAAAAAAAATAGAACATTTGATATTGGGTGTATTGTAAAATGAGTTGTTAAAATTGATAAAGTAACTTTTTAAGATACTAAATACTAAAAATTTTGAGAGCTTTGATGAGAATGCTCTTATAATAGAGATGCTCAAAGCTCACTCGCAGCAAGTTCAGTCTCACCAGTAATTATGCAGAACTGGAAGCCTCCATCGGGTCAGCTGTACAAACTGAATTTTGATGCAACAATGTTTGAAACTGGTTTGGGGGTAGGAGCAGTGATTTGCAACGCAGCTAGGGATGTAATGGCAGCTTTATCGGCAAGGGGGGCAGCAGTGGTTAACAGTGAGGAGGCGGAAGCTTTGGCATGCCAAAAAGCAAAGGAGTATGCTATAGATGCGGGGTTCTCGGAATTAATTGTTGAAGGGGATAATGCGATGGTAATGAGTGTTGTTTCTTCAACATCTCCAAATTGGTCACGCGTGGGGGTGATTTATGATGATATCGGCTGCCTAGCAGTAGGACTTCACTATGTGGCTTTCAGTTGTATTAGGCGTAGTGCCAATTCTGTGGCCTATTCCTTAGCACGTTATGCCAATGTCTTAGATGTGGAAGTTGTGTGGATGGAAGAATCGCCACCACTAGCCCGTGATGCTTTGTATTTTGATTCTTCTTTTTTAATTGAATGAAGTTTGATTGGGCTTTCAAATATATATATATATATACACACACATAGGTGTGTGTGTATATATATATAGTATAGTATAAGCAAAGTGCAAAGCAAAGATATAAGAACCTTATCTATATGTGTGTGTAATTTTTTTGGTAAGAGAATCTTTAGGGCTTCACGTCACATATTGCTCCCTTGAATACAAACATGTCTTAGAAAATGGAATCGTTTCCCATTAACTAAAATTGTATAATCAAATACTAATCGATTAATAATTAAATTTAACAATACTAAGATTGGCAAAGAGAGATCCTTTATGATGATGGTGATTCCACCATTAAATAAGGATCTTGTAACTATCGGCCACCCTCGCGACTAGAAGGGTATCCTATGATTTCTCTTTACAAAATTTTAAATGATGGGTGGTGGATCAGAATTATTGATGAGGGATATGAATACAACAATAACTAACCCAATTTATTACAATTTTCATTATTAGGTGGGAATGTCTGATCAATTGCCAACCAAGCCAGTCTTTACTAATATTGTAACTTTAATAAATTTAAAAGACTGAATCAGAAATAAATAGCTTTCATTTCAATCATGTTAATCGGTAGATAGAGCAATCATAACTGAACATCACCTAGCATAAGATACTCTAAAAAAAAATGAAAAGTTTTGTTGAGTATTTTTCTTTTTGGATAAAATTTAAGTACAATACTTTAAAAGTTATTCCTTAAATTCATCTTTTAAAATTCAGCTATGTGGCTACTTAACTAAAAAATAGACTTTCATCCTATGAAAAAAAAAAAATCTACATGATAGAATTTTAAGAGAATAACTTAAAGAACAACACCTAAGTACTGTACCTAAGTTTTGCCTTTTTCTTTTTAGATTAATATTTTTTTGTTTCATAAATAAACAGTTTTTTTTTTTTATTCAATAATTTGATAGTTACAATATGGGAGAGGGGTTTTGAATCCTAGACGTCTCTATTGAAAATATCAAAATATGTCAATTAATTAGAACCCTATTTGACAAATGAATTTTATTAGAAATTTTTTTATTAAATGACTCATTTTTTAAAAAAAAAAATTAACACATTTCCATGTGCTTAATTAATGTCCAGAAAATAAACCAAAACCATGTTCTATTAATTGAATCACTTGGAAATTTTCATTAATATTTAATGCAATTCTAAGTAATTATATAAACAAAAAATTTCATTCATAAAAATAAACATCAAACAGAAAATATTAGAATTTACACAAAAAATTAAGTGAAAAAAAAAAAAACAATTGATTTGAAGAAAAAAGTCACTTACGAAAAAAAAAAATCAATGTTGGTTAATGTTCATTCGTGGTGACATGTTAGATAGACAAATATTTTGGAAAACATTATATTCTTAATTAGATTTGTTATTCATACCACATAATGTTTTCATTTACTTGTGTTTTCAATTGTACCAAACACTATAAAATGCAAGAAAATTTTCCACCAAAAAAAATTTGTAGTTCAATTGACATCTTTTGATATTTTCAATAGAGACATCTAGGGTCCATTTAGAAAATTTGAAAAGATATAGTGATTAAGTATTTTTGAAATTGTTATACATGTTCAATAAAAAAAATTAATAAATAGCTTTTTTTATAGATAAGAAATGACAAAAGAAGACATAACAAAAGTGATTAGTATTCTTATATTTGAAATCCAATTAATAATAATAATAATAATAATAATAATAAAGAATGTAGAGGGAACCATAGTTAGGGTTTTGTAGTTCACAGACCAAAGAAGAGGAAAGCATAAGAGAAAACAACTAAAAAACTCACCAGTGAGTTGCACGACGCGTGTACGCTCAAAAACAACACCTGTACAACAAAAAAGAAAAAGGACCTCACAGAGAGCACCGGTGTGGTGCCGGCCAAATACCCTCCGAAGGTCAAGTTAGAACTTCTTTCAACTCTAGAGTGCTAGAGAGGGGTTAATTATGCGCGTAGATTGCGGAATCCTTTCCTTATAGGACTCTGATTCTGGGTGTGGAATACAAGCAATCTCCCTAAAACCCATGCGTGGTGACCAAGTCATGGTCTGCGTGGAGTCGTCAGCTTCTAAGCCGTCAGCCTGCACTTCCCTTCAGCTTAGTGTCAGCTTCACACTTCGTTCAGCCCGTCGGTTTTGTCTTGGTTTTAGTCAGCATGCATTTTATTGTTTAGTTTACGTCACAACTTGACCCGTCAGCCAGAGCAGAAGCTGACGGGTTAAGCTCATGGTGCCAGTCATAATTCTTCCATATCAGTTTGTTTGGCTTGGCCCTCCTACATGTGCACGCAGTAGAGAATTGCTGCCTTTGCTCAGAGAGAAGGAGGTGGCAGCAAAGGAGAAAAATTTTTCTCGAGCAATGTGGCTTTTTGCTTTTGCTTCTATTGGATCGACGTGGATGAACGTATTACAAATTATGGGAATTATATATGGGATGATATTTATGTACTCTTAACAACTAGATTTACTCTTCTTCTTTTCTTTTTCTTTTAAAAAAAAATAATAAGTTTAATGAAATAAAAAAAATGTCACTCTTTCACAATTAGACAATATTCGGCGCTAGATACTTTGTAATTTAATTTGAAAATAACTTTTATGTGTTTTTATAAAGACTCATATATAATACTCATTTTGTTATATAATATTTTCTCACACTGTTGTTGTATTATTTGAAACCCAATTTCCTCAATTCATATCTTATAGTAAATTTTTCTAGTCTTAGAAGTAGTTTCTGACTATTGAGGGGATTTTCTTTACTAATCTAGATATATGAGATTGGAACTAAATACTGCTTAGACAAGAAACTATATTTTATTATAAATTTAATATTAAAATGATTAAAATAAAATCTAGATAAAAAGTAGTCTTTATTTTTATAACTAAACACTTATTAAACACTTCCTCAACCACTCCAATCTCACCACTGAATTCCAAGACCCCAATCGCAAATATTGTGTTCATTATCTAAATGAGATAAAATCATTTGTGTATCAACATAAAGTTAACATGATCAAACAAAGAAAAAATGGCTAAAAACACTTCCATTTATTAAAATTTAATTGCCTCTAACTAGGCCTCCATATCCTAAAAAAAACTGATGAATATCCAAAATTATAACATCTTCATGATTATTCAGTTATAAATATTTTAGATTTTACAATTAGAAATTAAGTAGACAGTAACATTTTGATTATACTTTTGCGTTTCCAAAAGAGTAAGAGAACCCTTTTCTATGAGGAAAAATATAAGATTCCTTTTGGAGGGTGGTGAGACATTTTGATCTCCATTGCACCAAATAAAGCATCTAAGATCAAATCATCCAGTAACAAATATATAGTTCTTTACTCAATTGTGCATTAGCAAACATTCTAGACTCCAAAATAAAACAATACCTATTATTATTATTATTATAAACCCACATATGTGGACAAGAAAAGTCAAGTTCAAATAGCATATTCAAAATTGACTAATAAAGCGCAAAATAACTTCACGCGCCTTGTTAAAATATCATTTCTAGTTTGTGTTTTTTTTTTTTTTTTTTAATTTTTATAGGCTAATTTTTTTTCTTATTGAAAACTTGAATGTTCAAAAAGCAAAATCATCATTTTTTTTTTTTTTTGTATTATTTTTTATGTTATTTGTCGAACAATGAGATGTGCCATTTCATCTCAAAACCAATTAGTAATGAGGAAGATATACACCCAAATCTTTTATTACATTCGATATCACATCACGTAAACCTGCTTTTAGAGTGGTTGTATGAAGTCAAATTGTAATCCCCCAACATTATCTTTGTTTCGCTTGTATTAGGAGCATGAAATAAAAGAATAGAAAATTAATTAGTTGCTTCAAATGCACATCCTAAACGTGTCTCAAAATTCCTGTCCTAGTTCATGCTTCACCACCCAACGGATAACACAAGTCTATTTTTTTTTTTTTACAAGATATAAATTTTACTTTAACCTAATCTAAGTGTATATGTGTGTGAAACTCTTTTCTGGAGACTTGAACTCGACTCTTACCCCCTCACGCCCCACAAGCACATTTACTTGTGGAATGACCATCAGGCCAAGGTGTGCAACGGTTTCTTGTGTATTCTTAATGCGTTGACTTCTTTTTCAGTTTTAAAAGTCTTACAAATATCCAGATTGACGATAGAAAGAAGCCATTGGAGCTGAAAGAAAAGTGCAAGATATGTGAAATGTCTTTGCACGTAGGGATGGCAATGGGGTGGGGCGGGTCCGAAGGATGGACCCCACATGGTTTTGTCTTACCTTATCTCCACCCAGCCCCGCATAACAGGGAAAATTTTCTTGCCCCATCCCCGCCCCTTTGGGACCTGCAAAACCTTGCCCCACCCTGTAAAACTCTTCTTCTTGTTAATTTGCCCATAACCATTACAATTTCTTTTAATAAAACCTATCTCGTTAATAAAATTATATTTGAAATTACAAATAAATTTATTCCATCAAGTCAAACTAATTTTTAAGTAAAATTGAATAATATTATTAAAGTGTTTAACAAGACAATATCACAACAAAAACAAAAATCTCATAGTACAAAATCAATGATTCAAGAGTATATATATAATTTTTTTAATAAAGACAAAAGAAAATGTTATAATAGAATAAGCTGATGAAATGCTTGTTTAAATAGTAGGGTTTTAGGGTATGAAAAATATACAATTTAACCCTTATCAATGCGGGGTGGGTTGGGTCTAAAAAGTCTAAACCCATCCCTGCCCCGCCCCATGATGCGGGGCTAAAATCTCACTCCATTCTCACCCCACCATCTTTACAAAATGGGAAAAACCCGCATGGGGCAAAACGGGGCGGGACAAAATTGTCGTCCCCATTTGCACATGATCAGACTTTTCACACCTAACCGTTTATGTTAGTAAGCTAACTTAGATAGTTTTGCCTTTAGGATTTTTGTTCAAGGGGTCAATGAAAGATAAATTATAAGTTCATTTGACCTTTTTTTTCCTAATACAATAAATATATTAATTATTGTTGTTAAGCGAACTTAATTATTATTACTTACTATAATTTAATAGTTTCTCTTTTACTTTTTACCATTTGTTTTTATTGAATTCACAAGATATTCTGATAAATTCTTTTATACTTTCTTTACAATTCTTTAATTTAATTAATTTGTTAGTTTCTATCCCACTAACTAAGTGTTTAGAATTATTTAATTATTTATTAGTTTACAATTTTTTAATTTATTTACAATTCTTTAATTTATAAGATTACCATTTTTTTAATTGTTTAATACTTTTATTGCCATGACTGACCCACTTATTACATAGCCAATAACCACTCTCACTCACAAATTCGGTCAAAGAGTCAAAAGTGGGAGAGGGCTGCGTTTTTCTCTCTTAAGGTTTTAGTTTTGTCCTTTTTTTATTTATAGTTTTTTTTTTTTTAAATTGATTAAAAAAAAAAAAGAATTTGATAAACTTAATATATTGCACCGTAGTGTACCTAAGTTTTACCTAAAAACTATAAGATAGTTTGGTGCTCTTGTCACGTGTGACGTATATGAAGCAACTACAAATTACAATCCCATGCATATCTGGCAGTGGTAAAGCAAAATGAATACCCTTGCTTTAATTTGACCTTTCCCATTTGTCATGTTATTCTTTAACATCTTTATTCTATCTTGATAGTCCCATAATAAGAGTCTTCCAATTTTTCTTTTTCTTTTTCTCGTCTACAAAAGTAAAACACAGGGAGTAGAGTATAAGAAAGTACAGAGAACCAAAAAGGAAAAATGGGAAGCTTGAATCAGAGAGAGAAAGAGAGAGACTTCGAATCAAGAAGTTTTTGTGTAATACCTCAACTGAATGAATCTATACATTGATCTGTGACTAAATACATGAAACAGAGCAACAAAATATCCCACATAATAAGGAGTTAGTTACTGCACGTGTTCCAGTTAGTTAAATCACGTGTGAATCAATTACTCACTAAACTACAAGCATATAATTAAGTTACAATCAAAACTACAAGAAACAAACTGTCGTTTATCTTCATATCTACATTACTGAAATTCTTCCTTCTTCTATTTCACTTCTTCTTTTGCTTTCTGAACTAAATCACAGTTTTGATATAGAGCAAAGAATTTATCTTTCTGATTTGGTAATTATTTAAAGAGAAAACTTTAATATTCAAAAAAAATAAATAAATAAATAAAGAGAAAACTTTAGCAAAGGCTGATTTCAGTGGGGTGGGCTCGAAAAAAAAAATTCCAAAGAAAGCTCTGAGCTCTCTGGACTCTGGATGCAAAACTTTGCTATAAAGCTTTCATTATACCACTTTCTATACATTACAAGTTCCAATCATTGCAAGACCATTGTACCTATTTTTTTACCTTAATTTGCATCAGTTTTAGCTTTAATCAGGTTGGCAAATCTGGAATATAGGGGATAAATTCCACTATATATGGTGACGGGTCAGCAATGCCAAAAATCAAAGCCATTTTACTTTTTCCATAAAATTTATCATTACCTAGCCAAAAAAAACAAAAAATCAAAATGGCCCACGAAATTAGGAGTTGACTTTATGAAACAGAAACACCCTTTCTTTCAAGGAGCTTGCATGAAACCCATTGCATGTGGTCAAAAATGTTTGGATTCTTTCACAGGCATAGTATGAATGCATGGAATTGTCAACGGCTCTGAATTCTTAGTTGACTCTTTGTGCCGGTGGCTTTGTCTAAATCCCCGTGAGTACTGAGTAGACTGAAAATACAAAGGTTCGGTTAGCTCTTTTCACATTGGTAAATTGTCTGCCTTTCATCAAGTTCTAAATAAAATGTCAATTTTATGCATCATTTCATTTGGATGACCTTTTTACATTCAGTAATGGGTTCAATTAACAATTCCGACATGACGGGGTTGACTTGACCTCATTTTTTAACCGATGTGGTTGAGACATCTAAAAAATGAACTAACTAAATTGGATAATCAATAATGGATAGTCTTTGTTTTGTTAAAATCTAATGCTATCTAACTTTCAATTGAAGAAAACGTGGAAGTATTTGGTCCACATTTGTATACACAGCTCAATGGTTAGGTTAACATATATAGTAATTTATTACTCCAAAGCTTTAATTTTTCTGGATCAATTGATCATAATCTTCTAGTTCACCAATCAAAATCTTATTCTTACTCAATTTTTTACATTTTTTTAAAAGTTTTTTCTTTATACAATTGTATCACGAATCATGCAGTTGGGAGAGCTAGACAATTTACATGTTTTAATTAATCAATTTCATCTTAGTAGTAAGTTATAAAATATTGAAATTAAGCATCTATTATTTTTGGATTCACTTCTTTGTTGTATTGCTAAATTTTTCTTATGGAGATGGATAAACTCTAACCGTGATTCTTCAGAATAAGTCTGTCTATCAAAATTCTGGTTCAAACTCAAATCTTGCGTAGGTGCTAAAAGTTTTTATTCCCAATACTTTTTTGCCATGTGCAATCTTATTTCAAAAACGAGGATAAGGTTTTGGCATATAAGATCTCATTTAAAACAAAGAGTTATTATAAGATAACCCACTTCAAATTTTTTATCCTTTTGAGTTTTTAAGAATGAAAAATTCCCTGCAAAATTTGGGGTTAATAATTAGACACTTTTGAGCAAAGGACCACCCAAATTAAGCTGGACTTGTTGGCCATTTTGAGCTAATAAGCACAGCGCTTAACAAAGCTGCACGTCCTTGCACATGGGTCACCATTCCCACGTGAAATTTAATCACCAGACACGTGCACCCCTCAGAGCTTCCCCGAGCTTTTTGCAGAGAGGTTTTATACAAACTTTGGGAAGAAGAGTCACATTGGACGAAGTTAAAAAGAAACATATATGATTGGTTGCAAAAAAAAAAAATGATAGGTTAAAACCAAGCCATTAAGGCACTGTTATTGTTATTATTTTGCTTAATTATGCCGTCAAAAAAAAAAAGGATAGCTTAGAGCATTCTCATTAAGAATGCTAAATGCTATAAATGCTAAATTTTAACATCAAGTTTGTAAAAAGCACCAAAAAGCAAACTATAACAAACATGCTAAACTTAAAAAAATAAAATAAAATAAAATAAAAAATAAAAAAAAGCAACTAAGCTCACTGTAGCTCCAATCTTTAAAAAATTATTATTATTATTATTATTATTTTAATGCTTGTGGTGGAAAATGTGGTTTGTGTAGTTGTTTTTTCATTATTTTAATGAGTAGTTTATATTATTTTAAACGAAATGATAAAAAAATAGAACATTTGATGTTGGGTGTATTGTAAAATGAGTTGTTAAAATTGATAAAGTGACTTTTTAAGATACTAAATACTAAAAATTTTGAGAGCTTTGATGAGAATGCTCCTATAATAGAGATGCTCAAAGCTCACTTGCAGCAAGTTCAGTCTCACCAGTAATTATGCAGAACTGGAAGCCTCCATCGGGTCAGCTGTACAAACTGAATTTTGATGCAACAATGTTTGAAACCGGTTTGGGGGTAGGAGCAGTGATTTGCAACGCAGCTAGGGATGTAATGGCAGCTTTATCAGCAAGGGGGGCAGCAGTGGTTAACAGTGAGGAGGCGGAAGCTTTGGCATGCCAAAAAGCAATGGAGTTTGCTATAGATGCGGGGTTCTCGGAATTAATTGTTGAAGGGGATAATGCGATGGTAATGAGTGCTGTTTCTTCAACATCTCCAAATTGGTCACTCGTGGGGGTGATTTATGATGATATCGGCTGCCTAGCAGTAGGACTTCACTATGTGGCTTTCAGTTGTATTAGGCGTAGTGCCAATGCTGTGGCCTATTCCTTAGCACGTTATGCCAATGTCTTAGATGTGGAAGTTGTGTGGATGGAAGAATCGCCACCACTAGCCCGTGATGCTTTGTATTTTGATTCTTCTTTTTTAATTGAATGAAGTTTGATTGGGCTTTCAAATATATATATATATATATATATATATACACACACATAGGTGTGTGTGTGTGTATATATATAGTATAGTATAAGCAAAGTGCAAAGCAAAGATATAAGAACCTTATCTATATGTGTGTGTAATTTCTTTGGTAAGAGAATCTTTAGGGCTTCACGTCACATATTGCTCCCTTGAATACAAACATGTCTTAGAAAATGGAATCGTTTCCCATTAACTAAAATTGTATAATCAAATACTAATCGATTAATAATTAAATTTAACAATACTAAGATTGGCAAAGAGAGATCCTTTATGATGATGGTGATTCCACCATTAAATAAGGATCTTGTTAACTATCGGCCACCCTGGCGACTTGAAGGGTATCCTATGATTTCTCTTTACAAAATTTTAAATGATGGGTGGTGGATCAGAATTATTGATGAGGGATATGAATACAACAATAACTAACCCAATTTATTACAATTTTCATTATTAGGTGGGAATGTCTGATCAATTGCGAACCAAGCCAGTCTTTACTGATATTGTAACTTTAATAAATTTAAAAGACTGAATCAGACATAAATAGCTTTCATTTCAATCATGTTAATCGGTAGATAGAGCAATCATAATTGAACATCACCTAGCATAAGATACTCTAAAAAAAAATGAAAAGTTTTGTTGAGTATTTTCCTTTTGGATAAAATTTAAATACAGTACTTTAAAAGTTATTCCTTAAATTTATCTCTTAAAATTCAGTCATGTGGCTATTTAACTAAAAAATACACTTTCATCCTATGAAAAAAAAAATCTACATAGTAGAATTTTAAAAGAATAACTTAAAGAACAACACCTAAGTACTGTACCTAAGTTTTACCTTTTTCTTTTTAGATTAATATTTTTTTTGTTTCATAAATAGGCAGTTTTTTTTTTTTAATTCAATAATTTGATAGTTACAATATGGGAGAGGGGTTTTGAATCCTCGACGTCTCTATTGAAAATATCAAAATATGTCAATTAATTAGAACCCTATTTGACAAATGAATTTTATTAGAAATTTTTTTATTAAATGACTCATTTTTTAAAAAAAAAAATTAACACATTTCCATGTGCTTAATTAATGTCCAGAAAATAAACCAAAACCATGTTCTATTAATTGAATCACTTGGAAATTTTCATTAATATTTAATGCAATTCTAAGTAATTATATAAACAAAAACTTTCATTCATAAAAATAAACATCAAACAGAAAATATTAGAATTTACACAAAAAATTAAGTGAAAAAAAAAACAATTGATTTGAAGAAAAAAGTCACTTACGAAAAAAAAAATCAATGTTGGTTAATGTTCATTCGTGGTGACATGTTAGATAGACAAATATTTTGGAAAACATTATATTCTTAATTAGATTTGTTATTCATACCACATAATGTTTTCATTTACTTGTGTTTTCAATTGTACCAAACACTATAAAATGCAAGAAAATTTTCCACCAAAAAAAATTTGTAGTTCAATTGACATCTTTTGATATTTTCAATAGAGACATCTAGGGTCCATTTAGAAAATTTGAAAAGATATAGTGATTAAGTATTTTTGAAATTGTTATACATGTTCAATAAAAAAAATTAATAAATAGCTTTTTTTATAGATAAGAAATGACAAAAGAAGACATAACAAAAGTGATTAGTATTCTTATATTTGAAATCCAATTAATAATAATAATAATAATAATAAAGAATGTAGAGGGAACCATAGTTAGGGTTTTGTAGTTCACAGACCAAAGGAGAGGAAAGCATAAGAGAAAACAATTAAAAAAAAAAAAAACTTCAAGAAAAAGTTCAATTAGGGTTTGTAGAACATACCGCAAAGCAAGTAGAAGAAAGTAGAGCAAAAAAACAAGAAAATCTTCAAACAAATGAAGATGTAAATCGTAAGTTCTACTTATATAGTAGACCAGAAAGTTAAAAATTAAAAATTTTTAAAAAAAAGTGTGAAAACAATATTTACCAATTTTTTTGCAAACGAGCTCTGGAGAGGTTTTTTTTTTTTTTTTTTTTCTCCACATGGCGAGGTTTTACTGGACCCATACCACGCCTCAATTTTCAGTTCAATTAAGTATATAAACATTTTGGAAAATGTTATATTCTTAATTAGATTTGTTATCCATATCACATAATATTTTCATTTACTTGTGTTTACCAATATTGTACCAAATACTAGAAAATGCAAGAAAACTTTACACCCAAAAAAAAAAAAAAAAAGATTTTTAGCTCAATTGACTTTTTTTTAATTTTTCAATAAAGACATCTAAGGTCTATTTAAAAAGTTTGTAAAAATTCAATGATAAAGTATTTTGAAATTGTTATACAGGTTTGATAACAAAATTAATAAATAGTGTTTTTTATAGATAAGAAATGACAAAAGAAGGTATAACAAAAATTATTAGTATTTTTATATTTAAAATCCAATTAGTTCAATTAATAATAATAATAATATTATTATTATTATTATCATCATCACCGTTGTTGTCGTCATCATCATAACAAAGTGTTTTAATTAAAAAGAGTTTTATCGTTTAATGTGTTTAATAAAATTATAGTTGTAGGGATGAAGGGTCCAGATATAGATATTAGGCCATGGGCCGTGCCTGAGGACATCAAATAGCCCAAGGACAGGTAAATACTAACGAAAGCATACCAGTTAATGGGCCGTGGAAGAAGTATGGTCATAAGGAGTTGGAAATGTTGTCCGAGGAGAAGTATCTCCTCAGCTAGACAGAGTAGAGGTCAAAGGTCCGACCCTTCATCAAGGACAAGATAACAAGCAATTGTGTTGGTAAGGATAAACCTCAGATAGAAAATAAAACAAAAGAGAGTTATGAAATATCTAAGAAGAAAGTTGTTACCACCGCATTAAATACTCTGTATCTAATCCTCTAGCCGCATTAATGTGGAAGTGATACCTGAACTGTAATTTTCAGTCTTTCAACTACCCCCAAAGACTTCAGGAATGTGCTGATGAGACAAGTATCAAAACCAGCAATCTAATCTACATGTGGAGGGCTGAGATGAAAGAAGAAATGAGAATATAAAGGAGAAAAACCCCATTATAAGGGGATCATCTGAAAATCTAAGGAAAAATCACTATACACTCAAGAACTATAATTTTGTACAAGTCTAAGAGAAATATATAAGAACAAATCATCCTCAAACTTGACCGTGGAGAACTCTTCTTACTTAAACTATCTGTTGTATTCTTTCCAACCATAACTAACCTACTGTGACTACTATCCACATATCTCATTGAAAGTTCATCTTTAAGCCTACTCTCTAACAAATTTATTGTCTTGGGCTCTTTGGCCATTGACCCTTCATTTGGGCTTTAGAAGCAAATCGTGCCCTTACAATTGGAACCGTTTATGGGAAAGTTGAACATTCTTGAGCTCATTCAATCATGGTAGGATCAGGACCAAACCATGAAGAATCTGTAGGATCCCAACGTCAAGATCAATTTCTTAATCTTGATCGAAGAAGGGACTGTGAAGTTAGCGTGCACACCACTCATACAAGTAGGAGTCATTCTAGAGGTGGGAGCCATGTATCCTATGGAGGAAACACCAAGAACATGTAGCTAGAGATAGATCATTTACGGAAGAAGTTACGCCGTAAGCAAAGGAGATGGACTCCTTCAAGCTCGGAATCTCATTATGATGATGATAATGGTAGCTACAGGCCCAGGTCAATGACTCCTCCTAGTGAGTTTTTCTCTTGTGATGAAGACTGCCATCATAGGCAGAGGAGCAAAAGCCCATCTCGCAAGGGCTTAGGAAATGATGTTATGAGTAGGGTCTTGCGCCAAATCTCCAAATCACCATTCATACAGAGGATTGAAGGGGGAAAACTTCCTCAGCAGTTTACTCAACCAACATTTACCATGTATAATGATAGGACGGACCCGGTGGAGCATGTTAGCCATTTCAGCTAGAGAATGGCTATCCATTCAAAGAATGAAGCCTTGATGTGTAAGGTATTCTTATCTAGCTTAGGGCTAGTGGTGATGAGATGGTTTGACAGATTGGAGGAAGAATCAATTAGCTATTTTTAAGAGCTTACTAGGGCCTTTAAGGCCCAATTCGTTACTTGTTGGGTTCCTTGTCCTTTGAATTCCTTGTTGTCTATGGCCATGCGAGAGGGAGAGACTCTGAAAACGTATTCAAATAGGTACTAGAAGATGTTCAATGAAATATATGTAAATTTTAATGATGTAGCAATAAGGACATTTAAGGTCGTCCTCCTTACCGAGCATGATTTAAGGAAGTCTTTGACAAGAAAGAGTGCCAGAAGCGTACATCAGCTCATGGATCGAATTGATGGGTATAAATAGGTCAAAGAGGATCAACAACAGGAAAAGGGGAAGGCTAAAGTAATTCCCCAGGATCGAAGGGATTTCAAATCGAAGAGGTATAATAATAATCGGCCCAGAAGAGATTTTGCTAGGCATACTGGGCTTGTTACTGCCCAAGTAGTTAGTACCGTGTTCAGGGAGCCTATGCACCAAATCTTGGAGAAAATTAAGAATGAGTCATACTTCAAGTGACCAAATAAGATGGGAGAAGACTCCATGAAGCGCAACCAAAGTCTTCATTGTCCGTACCACCAAGACCAAGGACACACTATAGAAGAGAGTAGGACTTTACAAGATTACCTGAAGCAGCTGGTCAAAATTAGGAGACTAAAGCAATTTTTATATTAGCCCAATGGACAGGGGAGCCAGGCAGGGTTGGCACATCAGAGGGATGCTTCTTTAAGACTGTCCTTGGGTTATTCTTACTACCCCAGGTAGGATTGGTTCCTATCCGTCTTGGGTGATGTCTATAACCCGGCCACATGTTGAGAATGTAACCCTTGATTCTAAGAGGGGTAGAATGGAAGTTCGACCAACTCTAAGATTTTTTGGTAAGGATAAGGTGGGAACCCTATAGTTACATGATGATGCCCTGGAGGTTACCCTTAGGATTGGAGGGTATGATATGAAGAGTGTTTTAGTAGATCAAAGCAGTAGTGCAGAGATCATGTACTCTGACCTATACAAAGGGCTCAAGGTGAAGCCTGAGGACCTGGCCTGCTATAATTCTCCTTTAGTAGGGTTTGATGGGAAGACAGTCATCCCAAGGGGCTAGATCAGATTACCTGTTCAAGCAGGGTTAGAGGTCATGGAAATGGACTTTATTGTAGTAGATGCATATTCCCCTTACACGGCTATTGTGTCGAGGCCTTGGCTTCATGCCATGGGGGCTGTTTCCTCCACTTTGTACTTAAAAGTGAAGTATCCTTCAAAGGATTAGGTTGAGAAATTGATTAGAAGCCAGTCTATGGCTAGACAATGTTGGATGGCTGCAATTAGATATCAGTCTAAAGGTGAATCCTCGACTATTACAGAAAGGGATTTATAGCAATCGAGGAGAATAGTCCTATCCTTGGACTTTGTGGCAAAAGGAGCAAAGTGTGAAAAGTTAGAAAAAATCATCATTGATAATGATGAGGGGAAGTTTTTTTAAGTTGGAGTTTAGTTGCCACAAGGAAGAACTGGTTGTTTTCTTTAGAAATAACATTGATGTATTCACGTGGAGTGCTTATGAAACCCCTGGAGTGGATCCAAATTTCATCTATCATCATCTAAATGTTATTCCATCTACCACCCTTAAGAAGCAACCACCTCAACACTCTTCCAAAGAACATTCTAATGTTGTTAAAGAGGAAGTGATCAAACTTAAGTAGGCAGGAGCAATAAAAGAGGTGTTTTTCCCTAAGTGGTTGGCCAACACAGTGGTGGTAAAGAAGAAGAATGGGAAATGACGGAGTATGTGTGGATTTCATAGATCTAAACAAAGCTTATCCCAAGGATCCCTTCCCGGTGCCTTGGATAGACCAGTTGATGGATGCAATAGTTGGTCATCCTTGGATAAGCTTTTTGGATGCCTTTCAAGGGTACCATCAGATATCATTGGCTCTAAATGACCAGGAGAAGACTGTTTTGTCATGCCCACTAGGAATTACCATTACAAGGTAATTCCTTTTGGGCTGAAGAATGCTTGAACCTCAACTTGGCAAGAATATTGAAGTATACATAGATGATATGGTGGTAAAGAGAAAGGTAGAATCCGAGCATGTGAATGACCTTGGAAGTATTTTTAAAGTGCTAAGAAAGCACAAACTACACCTTAATGCTTCTAAATGTTCTTTTGGTGTCAATTCAAACAAATTTCTGGGTTATATGGTTACTCACCATGGAATTGAAGTCAAACCTTATCAAATTAAGGCAATCAACAATTTACATGGAGAATTACCAAGTGAGGAACAATTTACGGGGCCTTTGACATTAAGTATATGCCTCAGACTTCTGTTAAGGGCCAAGTTCTTGCAGATTTGGTAGTAGAATTTACTAAATCTCCAGTAGAAATGGAGGATGAAAAGTAAAACTTAGAAGGAAAACCAGTTGAAACAATTTCTCTACAAGGACCTTCAACTTGGAAACTGTATGTTGATAGTGCAGCTAATCAGAGAGAATCTGGGATAGGGCTAGTTGTGATGTCCCCAGACAAGATTACTATTGAGAAATCTTTAAGGTTGGGTTTCTTGACCATGAACAATGAAGCTGAGTACGAAACTTTGTTGGTAGGGATGGCCATGATTTAGAAAATGGGAGGAAAGGCAGTGGATGTGTTCTCAGACTCAAGGTTGGTGGTAGGCCAAGTAAAGGGAGAGTTGGAAGCTAAGGATTTGAGAATAAAAGGATATTTGAGTCAAGCTAGGCGCTTGCAGTCAAGTTTTGAGTTTTTCGCTTTGCAACAAATTCCGAGAAGTAGAAATACATATGCTGATTCTCTAACTACTTTGGCAACCTCTTCTGGACAAGGCTTATGTTGAGTTATACTCGTTAAAGATTTGCACAAGCCCACCGAGGAGAAGAAGGGGAAAGTCCAAGTTCACCAGATCAAGGTTAGGCCTAGCTAGATGGATCCTTTGGTCTTGTTTCTCAAGGAAGGAACTCTGCCTGATGGGAAGGGAGAGGCAGATAAGGTACAGAGGAAAGCTCCTCGTTTCTGGTTGTCTGAAGAGAAAAAGTTGTATAAACGTTCCTCTTTTGGACCATACTTGCTCTATGTCCATCCTAAAGCAGTGGAGTCACTTTTGGAGGAGTTACATGAGGGAATCTATGGAAGTCATACAGGGCGCAGGTCACTATCCCATAGGGCCCTTACCTAGGGGTATTAGTGGCCAAGTATGCAGAAAGAAGCACTGGAATATGTGAAGAAGTGTGATTAATGCCAAAGATTTGCTCCGAACATTCATCAGCCAGGGGGTGTCCTCAATCCTCTGTCTAGTCTATGGTCATTTTCTCAATGGAGCTTGGACATTGTAGGACCATTTCCTAAAACTACAAGAAACTGAAGATGGCTTCTAGTTGGAACTGATTATTTCATAAAGTGGGTGGAAGTTGAGCCACTGTCTAATATTAGATATATGGATGCAAAGAAGTTTGTATGGAAGAACATTGTCACTCGATTTGGAATTCCTCACACCCTCATCTCAAATAATGGGCTTCAATTTGACAGTAAAGCGTTCAGGAGATACTGCCGTGAATTAGGCATTAGAAACAGATATTCAAGTCTAGCTTATCCACAAGGAAACGGACAGGCTAAAACAATCAACAAAGTTATAGTGAATGGACTTAAGAAGAGATTGGATGCGGCAAAAGGTAGATGGGTGGAAGAATTACCACATGTTCTCTAGATATATCGGACTACTCCTCGTCGATCAACTGGGGAAACACCATTTTCAATGACTTATGGGTCTGAGGCTGTGATCCCTCTAGAGACTAGATTTCCAACACTGAGGACGAGCTTATTCACTCCAAACAACAATGATAGGCTATTGAAAAAAATTCTAGATTTAGTTGAGGAACATAGAGAAGCTGCCATAGTTCAACTAGCATATTATCAACAAAAGGTCAAACAAGGGTACAATACCAGTATAAGGGCAAGGCCGTTAACACTTGGTGACTTGGTATTGAGAAAAGTTGTGGGTACTGCAAAGAACCTGTCATAGGGAAAGCTGGGGGTATTGAAAATGTTGTACCACGCCCTTGGAATGTAAATAACCTACGAAGGTATTACTATTAAAGAAAGGCAACTCTACCACATTTTTGTTTATAATATTATATGTTGTGTATTCCATTCCTTTAAATATTAAACAAAACCTCAATCATGCCTGGTTCCTCAGACCACATACTTTGGGTAAATTAATGCTTTCAATTATTTAGCTAAGTATTAAACAGAACCTTGGTCATGCCTAACTCCTCGAACCACATACCTTAGATAAATTAATATTTCTCCTTATTTATCTAGGTATTAAGCAGACCCTTTGTCATGCTTGGTTCCTTGAACCATATACATTGGGTAAATTAATGTCTCCCATTATTTATTTAAATGTTAAACAGAACCTTAGTCATGTCTGGTTCCTCAGATCACATACATTGGGTAAATTAACACCACCTATTTATCTAAGTATTAAATAGAACCTCGGTCATGCTTGGTTTCTAGAACCACATACCTAGGGTAAATTAATACTTTTAATTATTCATCTAGGTGTTAAATAGAATCTTGGTTATGTATGGGTTCCTCGAACATCATACATTGAGTAAATTAACACCTACTACTATCTGAGCCTACTACCAAGTGGAGTGTTAAGTGAGGTCTTGGATATGATAGTCTCCTCGGATCGTATGCCTTGGACAGATAGGTGCTTCACCTTTGTTTGAAGTTAAGAAAGGAATCTTGAAGTACACATAATTCTTTGAGCTACTTATCTCAGGTCTACAAAGTATGTTTTTAAGTTAAATTATAAGTTATTAAGTGTTATGGGCTTGGAAAGGTTAGTCTATTACACTACCAATTACATGAAATGTAACAGTCAGGTTGCACCTTGCATAAACGATTGTCAAAGTTAAGAATGAAGATATATCTTAATCAAATGAGGCTATAAGTTATGCTTATACTAGTAAAACACTGATTAGGAAATAAATAATGTCTTATTTTATCTAAACAGAATGAAACGTAAAGGAATTTAATGCTTTTCTTTAAGTAAGGTCTTGAAAGGCAAAGAAAGTACATGCTTAAAAACACAAACAACAAATACACATAAAAAGAAGTACATAAAAAAAAAAATACAACTACAAAATATAGCCAAGGTTCTACTTGGTCTTAGAATGAGCATTGGTCTTTGCAACTGTTTTGGCAGTTGTCTCAGGCATAACTGCTTGGGCTATACCTTTGCCTTTTGGATCCTCCTTGGCAGTGAAGGGGAATACCAGCTCCTGGCTCTAAAAGGTTCCCTTCTCCTTGGAGGAATCTTTGGGTGCAGGTGGGAGCTTTGTAGGCTCAAGGGCTGTCTCTTTGGCTGGCTTTTTTTCTTTCTCTGAAGCACCGACTTGCTCAGCCTCCTTAGAGGCAACGGTAGAGGAAAGAGCAGCATCAGCATAGGCAGCTTGGTTAGATTTTGGAGCTTTGGGAACGACCTCAGTCTAGGAGCTTGAAGGACCTGCTATACGAAGGGCTGGGGGATAGAAGTCATTTTCTACCCTTCTAAGTGGGGAAGAAGCATCCACACCAGCTTGGTTTAGTGCTTCATTCCACACTTGGAGGTAGTAGCCTCTACATACCCTAGTGACCTGGGCCCTTAGATGTTCCTCGGTCTCTGCTACTCCTACCTCGTACCTGACCTTCTCAGCTTTGTTCGTAGCCTCCTCTACCTCTTCCATCTTCTTCTTTAAAGCCCCTATTTGCCTCATGGCTATAACGAGTTGGTCCTCGATCTAGCGTGGCTGTTGGCGTTGGCTCTCTACTTGCCCTTCGGCCCCTTCCAGAGCAAACTTGACACTCTTTTTCTCTCTAATGGCCTTGGTTAGCTTGGTATTGAGGTTCTTTATCCTTTGCTCAGCTAGAGTGAAGGCCTCCACGACAGCTATTCGCGGTCCCTCCTCCTCCTTCATTTGCTTATGGGAGGTACTCACCAATTCCTCAGCCATATACACGGCTTGAATCGCCTTTGTTAAAATAAAAATAAAAAGTGTGAGATGAGATAATTGGAACACTTAGTAAAAAAAAAAGGGGGAAGGGAGAAAAGGGAAAAACTTACCAACGCCAAGTCCCTCTTCAAAGTAAGAAACACTTCGTGTTTCTTCATGGTCTTCAAGTCAGCCATGTCCTGAAGTAGCAATAGTGGCTGCTCTAAGGCATCGGCCACGTAACATGCCTTCCCCTTTTGGAAGTCCCTGATAGAGGAATCCAAAGGAAGGAGAGATCCGTTCAACACCAAGGGAAGGTTCCAGCTTTAGACCCTTAGGCGACGGTCATGTCCTTTATCTACTATTGCTCCCTCACTTGAGAACCTAATTTGCTCTGTTTTTGCCACTTTTGCTCCCCTTTAGGGCTTTGGCTCCTTAGAGGGGATAACCTCTCCTTCTTCAGCTACATCTTTCCCCTTCTTGTCCCGTTTCCTTTTCTTGTCTGTTGGTCGGGCTAGGAAGTTTGGGCAGGAAGAAGAGTGGGAGGATATGTCTAGATGGCTACCTCAGGCACTGAGCCTCCTGCATAAGACTCGAGAAGCTCAAGAAGGCTTGTTTTGGACTTGCATTGTAGCACTATTACGTCGGGTACATTAGGGGCTTCTTGAATGCCGCTAACTTGTGCGGAAGGAAGGTGGCTAAAGTCAACACCTGAAGTTTCTAGGGCTTGAAGTTGGTCAAAAACATAAAAATCTTCCTCGAAATCCGAAACCTCCATTACCTTGGCTATTTCTTCAAGAACTAGACGAGAGGAGGTCACCTCTTTCTTGGCACTGCGCTAGAAAGGTAGCTCCACTAGTTGGTGCCTTCTAGAGGGGTGCTAGCAAGGAAGCCAGGAACGGCGATGTTGATCTATTGTAGCCAAGGATCCTTTGTCTTTATCGCGCACTTAGGGGCTTGGAAGCTTGAAGAGATAAGATCGTAGCTGAGGATTATGTGAGCAGCTCACAGTTGTCCGTCACTGTGAACGAAGATCTCATATTTGAGTATCCTCATTAGATCAAGCTCGTTGACAAGGTTGAAATTGGGGGTTGCAAAGTACTTATCTGCAAATTCATCAAAAGTGAAAACATTGTTAGAATAAGCCATAGATAGCCAAATAAGAACCATTTTAAAAATTAAAAAATAAATAAATAATATAAACACAAAGATGTTAGTGAGAAAAGGGGTATTGTTAAAGCAATAAGCCTAAACCTAAACACCCCACCTAGTATCCCATCTCGTGTTGGCCAATGAAGTCCATCATGCCATCCCCTGAGACAATTAAGAAGTGCTTGTCCATACCCTTGTTAGTATCAAGGAGACACGATACAAGCCTGACCTCGAAAGATCTCATATTTGAGTATCCTCATTAGATCAAGCTCGTTGACAAGGTTGAAATTGGGGGTTGCAAAGTACTTATCTGCAAATTCATCAAAAGTGAAAACATTGTTAGAATAAGCCATAGATAGCCAAATAAGAACCATTTTAAAAATTAAAAAATAAATAAATAATATAAACACAAAGATGTTAGTGAGAAAAGGGGTATTGTTAAAGCAATAAGCCTAAACCTAAACACCCCACCTAGTATCCCATCTCGTGTTGGCCAATGAAGTCCATCATGCCATCCCCTGAGACAATTAAGAAGTGCTTGTCCATACCCTTGTTAGTATCAAGGAGACACGATACAAGCCTGACCTCGGAGACCCTAGTTTTCAAATAATACCCCTAACCTTTGAGGAGTCGACGATTGTAAACCCAGTTAACGTCGTGATGGGTGTGGTTCACACCCATTTTCATTAAGAGCATCTACGCTACCTAGGATCCTAAACACGTTAGGGGCACACTGGATGGGGCAAAGTCTATGGGCAATCAGGAAGTCCCTAGTAACTCTACCCATGGGGATTCTCATCACTTTCTCTATAAAAGCAATCATCGGGATTACTACCTCTCCTTCTTGTCTCATGGTATGCCATTCCCCTTGACTGCAATACTGAATTGAAACCTCAGTGGGAATACGGTAACGAGCTTTGAAACTCTCTATACCTTCTGGGGTATCTACTAAGCTAGCGAATCTACCCATTTGAAAGGTATGTGATGGTGTTAGGAAAATGAGATGTAAATTAAAGATGCCAAGGAAGAAGAGGTGCTAAAATTAAAAAGGAATACTAAAGGCAACTTACAAAAATGTGGAAGGGCTCTTCGAATTGGTTCTAGAGAGTTGAAGATGCAAAAAGTGGAACAGCCAAAATCTTCAAGCAACATATATAGGAATGGGAAAAGTAAGCGGGAAAGTTCCCGCCAAAATCCCCATAAAATTTCTCCACCATAGGATCTCCGTCACACCGTAGAACATGAGGGACAAGGCACCGTATGAAGTAAATGCTAAAGTGTCCTAGATACCGAAGCGTCAGGAGCATGCCCTTTTGCAGTTGAAAAGACACCTGCACAGAAAGAAGTGACATAAGAATGGGAAGGATAATTGCCAAAAATCAAAATCCCCCTTTTTTCTGAAGAGCAAAAAAGTGAAATTTTGAGAAGCTATTATAAGGATAAATGGCCCAGTTATAGGTATTGGGCCATGGGCCATGCCTGAGGACATCAGATAACTTGAGGACAAGTAAATACTAACGAAGACGTACCAGTTAATGGGTCGTGGAAGAAGTATGGTCATATGGAGTTGGAAACGTTGTCCGAGGAGAAGTATCTTCTCGACTAAACAGAGTAGAGGTCAAAGGTCTGATCTTTCATCAAAGACAAGGTAACAAACAATCGTGTTGGTAAGGATAAACCTCAGATAAGGATAAAACAAAAGAGAGTTAGGAAATATCTGAGAAGAAAGTTGCTACCACTGTATTAAATGCTCTGCATCTAATCCCCTGGCCGTATTAATGTGGAGATGATACCTAAACTGTAATCTACAACTACCCCCAAAGACTTCAGGAAAGTGCTGATGGGACAAGTATCAAAGCAAGCAATCTGATCTACACGTGGAGGGCTGAGATGAAAAAAGGAAGGATAATATAAAGGAGAAAAACCCCATTACAAGGGAATCATCAAAAAATCTAAGGAAAAATCATTGTACACTCAAGAAATATAATTTTGTATAAGTCTGAGAGAAATATATAAGAACAAATCATCATCGGACTTGACCAAGGAGAACTTTTCTTGCTTAAACTGTTTGTTGTATTCTTTCCAACCATAACTAACCTACTGTGACTACTATCAACTTATCTCATTGAAAGTTCATCTTTAAACCCACTCTCTAACAAATTTATTGTTTTGGGCTCTTTGGGCTATTGACCCTTCATTTGGGCTTTAGGAGCAAATCGTGCCCTTACAATAGTTATTAAGGTTATGTTTGGTAATAGTTTTTATTTTCTATTTTTACAAACTTGTTTTGGGGAGTATAAAGAAAAAAACAATTTTCTTGTATTTTTGAAATCAAAAACATGTTTGGTTAGTTGAAATTTAAAAAAAAAATAAATAAATAATACAGTTTTTTGAAAAAAAAAAAAAACTGAAATATGTTGTTACTGGGATTTGAACTCTAGTGCTAACTCATTAAATGGAACAAATTCATTAAATCAGACACATGTTTTTATTGACTTTTGAAAACTAGAAATCTTTTTTTTTTTTTTTAGATAAATTGAAAATTAGAAACTGAAAACAATTTTTTGCATGTTTTCAGTTTCCTTTACAAATTGAGTTTTGAGAATAGTTTTGTTTTCTATCCATTTTGGATTCCAAACAAGTTTTTTAGTCTTAAAAATAAAAAATTATTTTTGAAAACAGAAAACAAAAGAAAAAAATAGTTATCAAACATATCCTAAGTGTTTTAAAATTATTATTGCGTCTAGTAATCAAATCAATAAAGAACTTTTAGATGCAATAAATGATAAAAGAGAACATAATAAAAATGTTTTATATTTTTCATACTTGAATCCATTTAATTCATTAATAGCCAATCTTTAATTATTATCATCATCACCTTGGTTCAATCGATGCAGCAATGTCTTGATTTGTTGGGCAGGATCGGCTAACCATGTATCTTTTAGGGAATGGTAGGGCAAGCTATACTATATACAATACACTCTCTTAAATAATGTGAGATAATTAAACACCCTTACTTAACAGTCATTAAATATGGTGCTAATGCAATATCAGTCAGACTCCAAACTCAATATTAGACTGGGTATATGTTTTTTTCTTTTTAATTCGCTTTATTTGAAGTCAATTGGAACTATTTACACCTCAAATATATATATATATATATATGCTGCAAGATTAAGAAAAGGAAAAATAAATAAATAAAACAAAAACTTGTTAGTTCGGTTGCATAAATAAGTTGTCTGCACAGTACATGCAAACAAACAATTGGCAATAATAAGGAGGAATGAAACAAAGGGAGGAAGATCCAACAGAATGCAGAAAAAAACAGCACCAATGAATATGTTTCTATGGAGCAATGCCTAAGAATGAGATAGTTACTTTACAGGTAAGCAGTTGGATCAGATAAGCAGGTTTAATGCCCCATTGTAAGAATTGTCATTTCAAATCTGAAAGTGGTAGACACACCACATGTTTTGTGCATAAGAAAAAAGGGTATATGATCTGTTTTTCTCCATACTATTCTTGAAATTGCTGGTCCATTTTCATGCATAAACCAAGCATAGTCTTCATTAGACATCTACCCAAGAAAAGTGATAATCCTATATCCCCCACCATTCAGATGAAAACATAAATAAAAAAGAGTCAGAGTGAGGAAAATGTTTCAAATTGTAATGAAATGTAAAGCTAGAAACTCAAATAACATATATAAATGAGACATATCTAAGAAGTACTTGGAAGTTGGAACTGTTAAAATATTGTTCACAAAGCTCCATCAACGTGGACCCAGAGCTTCATGCCATTGATGATTTCCACCTAGAAAATGGGTTGCCTAGCTAATTCAAAATTAGGGTCCCAGTTTTTACAACCTGGAATACTTAGCTGTACAGGGAGTTTCAGCAAATGTTTCTGGAAGAAACCAACCCCCTGTAAACCATGGCTTGTCAATGGGTCCATTGGTCCCGACCCTATGGGAACAAGAACAAAATAAACATAAGCTACATTAATAGGACCTGTGTCCTATAAAGAGTATATCATTTTCATTATTCAATAATGGGGGCTACACTAGAATTTGACGTGGGTAAGGACTAAGGGCCAAAGAAATTACAAAGTGGGTTAACAAGGAATGGTTGTTTTCAAACATTTATAATTTCACTGAAAAGCAATACATGTTGTTTACGTTTCGTTATATATGTAGTAAACATTGCACTCATCGTGTCAAATCTCTTCATGGGAGTACAATAAACTTCTCTATATCATGCCCTCCGGAGATTTTTTTTTTTTTTTTTTTTTTTTTTTTTTTTTATGCAGCAATAGTATGATATCTTGTGCAATGTCCTGAGAAATATAATGTGATAATTAATGAAATTAAACTGATCAAATGTCAACTACCCTAACGGAAATTAGGTTTGTAAGTGAGTTGAACTTAAGCCCATATTAAAAATTCAAAATAGTTCATTTAATTTTATTTCAAATATGAGTCAATCTTGAGCTCAAAACCAAATGTAATCACATGTATGTTCAATCGTGACTCATTTTCTTATCAAATAAGTTATTCACGAACTACTTAATTAACTTTATTCCTTTCTCATATGTAGTGAACACAACAACTACAATTTTTGACTTCCTCACAAAGTTAATAAGTAATATTCAAATTATAATTGAAATTATATTGCTTGATTTAATTAGATAGAGTGGTTTTTTTTTTTTATGAACTCATAAAAATTAGATTCACCAACCTTGTTTTGTTAAAAATTATATACAATTTTACCACAAAATAGACTATTTATATTATCAATAAATTACAAATAATAATTTGATATCTTATAAAATTATATACAAAACTACATAATCTAATCTCAAAATCACTACATAAGTATAGCTTAAACATCGATACACATATAATAGTATATATACTTTAATTGAGCCTTATACTCAAAAGTTTGTTCACAAACAGATTATTATATTTAATCTCAAATTGTTAAATAGTTGAATCTAAACTTAGGCTTCAACCTAACTCATTTAGCAAACCAACACAGCAAACAACTTAGTTCATTTAGGTCCTAATAAAATAGATAAAATATCAGTAGTTGATTATTAATCAATAATGTTTGAGAGAAAATTGTTGAAGACAATGATGCAAACTTCCAAGGCAAATGGATTTGTTTTTCAGTTTTTTTCTTTTTCTTTTTTGCGTTCCTATAATTGTATATGAAAAGCAACAAATGTTAATTTAATAAAGAAAAATAATTAAGAAATTAAGGAACACTCTTTTATTTAATGCACGTTTGGATAGCGTTTATGGCTGGCTTTGTGCGTTTTGCTGAAAAAATATGGGTCCCACGGCACTATTCATAGACCCACAAAAGTCATCCAAACACAAATTTCAATATAAATTTGGGTCTCACAATACTATTTACACATTTAAAAATTATTTTGTTACAATGTTTTCAATTTTCAGTAAATAAGCGGTATCCAAATACACCCTAAATTTTCAAACTATTTATTTCAAGGAATGCCTTTCTTTTCCCTATGTTCAAAATTTTGTTTGTTCAAAACTTGGCCATATATCATATGCAACACTTAAATCTTTGATCCTATAATAGTACACTGTACACTGGGCAGTGGCCACACATTAAATAATGGCTTAGGGCCGGTTGGTTAAAGATTTCTAGTATTGTTGTTTAATTATTATGGAAATATGTGTGGGTTAAAAAGTGTTATGGAAAATTAGAAATACGTGTTTCAGTATTTAAACACTGAAAACTAAGAATGGCAACGGGTTTGGTTCAAGGCGGGTTTCTTTATGCCCAAACCCGACCCACGAGCCTACCCCTGTTACCCAAACCCGTGCCGTTTATTAAACGGGTTTTTTTTTAACCCCCAAACCCGCCCCTGCAAACCCCGTCCAGCCATGCTAGATTTGGGCCCATTCCATGGCCCAATCCATCTAGCCATGTCTAAAGAAAAAAAAAAAGTCACCATCCATTGAAATTAAGACTACCAAATATTCCAAAGTAGAGTCTATGTTCCGAATTCTAATGTATGAAATTAAAAGCAACAAAAAAAAAATGAATAAACCGAACACAACAAATCCCAAAATCTAAATGGATGTCATGATCTAACAAATCAATCCATACCAAAAATCCAACCAATCCCAAAAATTTTGCAAACCTAGAAGAAAAATTAGCAAATCTAAAAATCCCAGCAACAAAACACAAAAAACCCAACAAATTTGGCTCACAAAAACACACACCAAAAAAAAAAAAAAACCCAATCGATTGTGGGTCTGTAACGGCCTAACGAGTGAGGGGTGGTTCACAATGGTTATGGAGATTTTCGTGATTGATGTGTTTCGACTTGTCAGCGAGGATTTGGGATGATCTGTCAATGAAGAATTTTTTTTCTTGGATCTTGGTTGTGGCTATGGTGGTTTGGGTGAGTTGCATGGTGCTTGATCACTTGAGGGAGGGCTTGACTGCTTTGAGAGAGGGCTTTAGACTTGAGAGTGACAGTGGATACTAAGTAAGGGTGAGGCATGAGGGGCGGCTGTTGATGAGAGTGAGAGTTAGAATGAGAGTGAGAATTAAGATTAGGTATAAGGATATATATATATATATATATATATATATATAGTTGGATTTTTTTGTAATTTTAGCTAAACTAAGCGGGTCGGGTCTAACTTTGGGTGAGTATTGCAAAAACTCAGACCCACCCCACTGTTTATTAGGTCGGTAAAATCCAACCCATTAGGTTAGACCAGGTAACAATTACCTCCCTACTAAAAACTGTTGTTAAAAAGCATTTACCCCTTGTCTCCAATACCAAAAAACTGCATGTCCAAAAAGGCAAAAAACTTTGCTGATCTAGACAGCAGAGTAGTCCTTGTAATGTGTGGGACCCAACATAAAAAAGGACACGTGGAGACAGGCTAGATGAAGGAGGTGACATGGCAAGAGAGTGTTTGGGTATGCATGAGATTGTAGGAACTGTTCTTTTTATTATATTATAAATTGAAAAAAATGTAGGGTTTTTGTGTGGGGCAGTGGAAAGGGAAGTTAGAGAGTCTTTAAGACAAACCCATCTGGCCGTCTATCCATATTCATGTGCATTCATTAATCAATGTGGGTGAAATAAAAAGCAAAGCAAACCCCAAAAGGAAAAAGCATGATTCTTGTGGCTTACAAGAGACTAGTCCGTTTCTCCCCCCATCTATTTGCTCACTCCATTTTACTAATTCATCCTTCTTCATTTCTTTATTCTCTATCGTATCCCTTAACAACCATACCGTACTAATCACAATGATTATTATCTATCATCAGATTCATCATCAGATTCAAGACGTCAAATAATTTTAGATGAGGTGGGAATTAAACTTTACATTTCTTATTCAAAGATAAAAAAAATTTATGAGTTGGATTAACTAAAACTCACATTTAAAGATAAATATTAGGTACATTAAATAATTTTACATAATACAATAATGTATTTATTGAAACAATATACATTGATTTAGGAGTAGTAGAAACTAATTTAGATCATCTAAGATAAAAAATATATATATATATATATATTGCATTCCTTATTTGAATGGGTTAAGACTCTCTTAAAAATAATTTCTAAAATTATATTTATTCATTTTGAAATGAGTGAACTTCAATTTTAGAAACTTAACAATAGAGCTACCCTAAAAGCTCTAAAGTATCCCTTCTAATTCTATTGAAACAAAAATCCATGGCTTACCTCATACACACACTTCCAAGCATCTTTGGTTCCATTATTGCCCTTTACCAAAGATTTGTCCAGAGGACTGCAAGTTGCAAAAGATTGGCCGCATTTTGCATTGTTCCATACTTCAATTATAGTTTACTGAATACTATCCCTCAACAGCAATATTTATCTTAGTTTTCACCCAATTGTAATTAATCTTGTACAACCTCATGAATACACAAGTTCAATTACATAATTGAAGTGTCTGAACATCCAACAATATTTATCTCAGAGTTCCATACTTCAATTATAGTTTACTGAATACTATCCCTCAACAGCAATATTTATCTTAGTTTTCACCCAATTGTAATTAATCTTGTACAACCTCATGAATACACAAGTTCAATTACATAATTGAAGTGTCTGAACATCCAACAATATTTATCTCAGTTTTCACCTAGACAAAGATCAATTACAACATGATATGAACGTATAATCACACTAGAAAACGGATTTGAAAGAAAATACAGTATCAATCATGATCAGTTATGAAAACAGATATAAAGTCCTTATTTAATCAGACACCTAACTCTATTAAAAACAATACCAAGAAATAAATTTAAATTCTACAATAAGAACATAGCAATTAACCTACCTAAGATCATAAAGTAAATCTTAATAATAATGATGATACATGGTCTATCATATTAACTATACTCACTGTTGTCAATGCCCGATGGTAATCAATGATCACTAAATTTATCTGCAAACTTTTTGGTCCATTAGGTTAATGACATAAATGAGTGAAGGTAATAAATTGACCAAACCTTTAAAAAGAATCTCAAATCTCAATCAATCAAGGGGGTAAAGCAGTATTTTCAACTTTACCTGAAATAAATAACCGGAAATTTTCCTTTCAACTTTCTACTTTCAACACAACATCACAACTCTCTTCCTTTCCTTTACTTACTTTTCGGGCAATTTGCTGGCGTCTTTTCTTCTCTATCTCTCTCTCTCTCTCCTTCCGGTAGTTGAACCCCAAGGACCCGTGATGCCTAACCTCCTATTCCCGGTCATAATCATGAAACTCACCTGATGCACCCAGTCACTTATCTGACCCTGTGTTTTTCCACTCATTTTTTAATTCAATAATGTTAGGACAAAACTTATTTCACACTCTTTTGTTTTTTTAATTAATACTGATTAAACCAAACTTCAAAAAAAAAAAATACTGATTAAACCTGTTTTGATAGAAGTAACATTTCTTTTCTCTGAAATTAATATAGAAAATATTAAAATTTGAAGGAATCTCCTCCCCATTATGTGGGCTATTGATAAAATTATAGACAACTAATAAGTTGCCTAATGTTTAATAGAAATTGGTTTTGAAAAATGTTATACATATATATTATAGCATAATTGTTATAAAACTTTGTTAGTAATAAATTCATTATAAGAAGCAATAATTATAAATTGTATACACATATAGTCATATCTATTATAATTACTTAAGTAATGAGAAATAATAATAAATAAACAAAGTGATGTCAAAACTTTTTTCATTTTCCATAAAAGTTATGTCAAAACTTTTCTAAAATTGATTGTTAACCAATACCTAAGGGCACTCGTTAGCATTTTCCAATGAATCATGCTAACGAGTGCTCTTAGGGCATTCGTTAACAATCCAATTAAAGAAAGTTTTTATGGAAAAAGAAAAAAAAACAATTAATATTTTAACATCTTTTTTCATTTTCCATAAAAATGATGTCAAAAATTTTCTAAAATTGATTGTTAACTAATGCCCTAAGGGCACTCGTTAGCATTTTCCATAAAAAAATGGTAACAACTTTGGAAGAATATTATTGAATAAAAGTTTATATAGAACATATCTTTCTCTTTCTTCTTAATTCTAAAAAAATACACATGACTTTCACATATCAACATCCCAAACATCCATAAACAATCATAACCTTTAGAAAACACACAATTCCACAACATTCGACCTCAACATCAAAATATTAATCGTCACTGTCACTCAATATAAAATGTAAGCCCCCTTCCCTAATTGTAGCCTACTCGTACAAGTTAGAATTAGATGGAACCCCAATATTTGAGCTAGGTAGGTGTTGTTGAAAGATTGAATGTAAATAACATCGTTTTTTATCTGTGTATTTGACATAGGATGACATGAAAGACTATGGCCATGTATATATAAAAGAGTAGAGTAGAAGTGCAAGATGTGAAAATTGTGAATTGAAATGCAAAGAGCTTTGTGTGTATGTGCGAAGGAGGAAAAATCTTGAAATATTGATCCAAAAAAAAAAACAAATAATCTTTGTTTTTTTATTAGAAAAGTCTTGAAATATTAAACCAAATAAAACAAAATGTCAATATTTCATTTGTTCCTATCTCTCATGTGGTACTTGAAAGTATTTCAGCTCTCTTTGTAAAGGTGTCACATGGCGAAACCTCATACTCTCTCACATAAAGTTTATATATATATATATATATATATTGATGTTTCGCTACAAACTTAATTGGAGCGTTATATCCAACAACATATGTGTCCATATGCAATGAACATAACTCACTTAAAATGATTATATACAATCACTTAAATATTGTTTAGTAAGTATTGCATATGACAGGGACAAGTGTAATCTTTCTATTTGTAATAACTTAAGGTTCCACCTAAATTTTTTGCCAAATTATGTTCTAAAATCATCCACATGAAATTCTCCCCCAAAAAAAATCACATATATGACTAAAAAGTATGATTTTATCGATTGGCTTTGAAGGAGATGACATTTTTTTTCCTTATAAAACTATTACGAATATTAATAGAAAATGTTCAACACATAATAAAAATTGATTAATATTATGAATTTTACAAATTTTAAAGATAGAAACCTTTTTTTTTTTCCTATTAAACTATTGCAAATGGTAACACAAAATATTCCAACACATAATAAATATAGAATGAAATTAGAGATACTAATAACTTTCAAGTTTATAAACTTTTTTTCCTATAAAACTATTACAAATGATAATACAAAATGCTCAAATACCTAATAATTATAAAAGTGATGTTATGTATACTACAAATTTTACTATGTAAATTTTACAATTATTCATTTATTTGATAACAGAAACTCACCAATCATATTTATTGTCGTATCTAATGGATATAAAGTCAAATTTGTAATATTTTAGACATTTTTTTATATACATAGTTGGTATAACTTCAACATAAAATAAATAAATATTTTAAGTTATTATTAACCTCATTTTTATGATATACCAATGACAATAATTTGTATTAATAATGCCACAAAATATTGTGTACATTTATAATTTGTGGGAAGCTAATTTTATTTTTGGTAATTAATAATGTAATAGACTTATTACCAAAAAAAATAACTGCAATAGGCTAATAGTCTCATATAGGTCTAGCCTGATAGGCAGCATAAAAAAACCTTGGGAGAGAGAGAGAGAATCTATATGGTGTGGTGCCAGCTATGAAGTTGAAGGATGAAAGCTTTCAGTGAGGGTCAAAGCTGGCAATTTATCTTTTATTTGGCTCCTTTGCTCTCTCCATCACCTTCCCTTATTTATTTATTACACTTGAAAATCTTCTACACACATTTTAAATCCCTCATTCTTCTCTCACTCTCTCTCCTATCTTCCTCGCTACCTCACTTCTCTCTTCCAAAATTTCATTTTCCTCTCTTTCTCTTTTTTTTTTTTTCCCCCTAGATATTTCTCTCTTCTTTGTTAGAGCGAAGAGCAAAATTTGATATTTCCCATCAGAGAAAAAAGAAAGAGAAGGGGTTCATTCTTCTTCTTCTTCTTCGTCTTTTTCTTCTACAAAAGCAATAACAAGAAGAGCAACAATGGCTGTTACTTCTCCAAGCCTAACTAGTAGCGAAAAGAAACATTGGTGGCTTACTAACAGAAAGGTAAAACAAAGAAAAACTAAAACTTTGACTACTCAAACACACATTGCTTCTGATCTCTTTTAAAGTTTAAGTCTTTGTTGGGTCTTTTTGCATTTTTACCATAAGGTAACCATGTCTTTTTACATGCACTAATATATAGATGGTGGAGAAGTACATTAAAGATGCACGCAATCTAATGGGGTCCCAAGAACAAAGCGAGATAGCTTCAGCACTGAGCCTTTTAGACTCGGCTTTAACTCTGTCTCCGAGGTTTGAGCAAGCTTTGGAACTCAAAGCCAGGGCTTTGCTATATCTGAGGCGGTTCAAGGACGTGGCAGATATGCTACAAGACTATATTCCTAGTCTTAAAATGGCTAGTGATGACTCGGGCTCTCTCTCATCTGAGAGCTCGTCTCAGCATCTTTCAAGGGAGCGAGTCAAGCTTCTTGGGTCTGGTAACTCGTCCTCTTACTCACCTGGTCGGGACCCGAGTTTCAAGTGCTTTTCTGTCTCGGACTTGAAGAAGAAAGTCATGGCTGGGCTCAGTAAAAATTGCGACAAGGAAGGGCAATGGAGGTAATATTCTTCTCTTTTCTATTTGTTATGATTTTTGAAGTTGTCCTTTTGTTTTGGTTCTTCTTTTTATGATTACTATTTGGTATATAATATTGAAACGTAACTATTGGTTTGAGTAAATGAACAGCCGGCTATTATGAAAATTATTTTCCTCTCTTTCTCTTTTTTTTTTTTTCCCCCTAGATATTTCTCTCTTCTTTGTTAGAGCGAAGAGAAAAATTTGATATTTCCCATCAGAGAAAAAAGAAAGAGAAGGGGTTCATTCTTCTTCTTCTTCTTCGTCTTTTTCTTCTACAAAAGCAATAACAAGAAGAGCAACAATGGCTGTTACATCTCCAAGCCTAACTAGTAGCGAAAAGAAACATTGGTGGCTTACTAACAGAAAGGTAAAACAAAGAAAAACTAAAACTTTGACTACTCAAACACACATTGCTTCTGATCTCTTTTAAAGTTTAAGTCTTTGTTGGGTCTTTTTGCATTTTTACCATAAGGTAACCATGTCTTTTTACATGCACTAATATATAGATGGTGGAGAAGTACATTAAAGATGCACGCAATCTAATGGGGTCCCAAGAACAAAGCGAGATAGCTTCAGCACTGAGCCTTTTAGACTCGGCTTTAACTCTGTCTCCGAGGTTTGAGCAAGCTTTGGAACTCAAAGCCAGGGCTTTGCTATATCTGAGGCGGTTCAAGGACGTGGCAGATATGCTACAAGACTATATTCCTAGTCTTAAAATGGCTAGTGATGACTCGGGCTCTCTCTCATCTGAGAGCTCGTCTCAGCATCTTTCAAGGGAGCGAGTCAAGCTTCTTGGGTCTGGTAACTCGTCCTCTTACTCACCTGGTCGGGACCCGAGTTTCAAGTGCTTTTCTGTCTCGGACTTGAAGAAGAAAGTCATGGCTGGGCTCAGTAAAAATTGCGACAAGGAAGGGCAATGGAGGTAATATTCTTCTCTTTTCTATTTGTTATGATTTTTGAAGTTGTCCTTTTGTTTTGGTTCTTCTTTTTATGATTACTATTTGGTATATAATATTGAAACGTAACTATTGGTTTGAGTAAATGAACAGCCGGCTATTATGAAAATTTCTAGCTTTTTGAACCTTTAATGGATTTTAATATTGTTATCAATAAAGCCAATATCTCTGGCTTCTTCTTCATTTATATGCAATGTTCTAAAATTTCCTTAATAGGATGCGTTTATTTTTTTATGGGTTTTGAGAACTTTTTATGAAAAGAGTTTGTGGTGGAATGTTACAAAATTGTCCAGAGAACTTTGTGAACCCAAAAAGAAAAAAAATGACAACTAATTAAAACATGATAACTTTCTCAAAATAAACATGATAAATATACGCTTGCGATTTTTATAGTACTATATCTCGTAATAGTAGCTGTTGCCCTTAATTTAAGTTTCCAAGATTGTTAACCACCATGCTGAATAAAGAAAATGGAAAGATGCTTCTTGTATACTTTTTTTTAATACATTGTTAATATATATAACTGATATTCACTGTATGTGAATGAGAGATGTGTACAAAACATTTTGGCATAGAAATTGTGAAAATAATTCTATTGATTGAAAATTTAGATCATTGAAACACCTTTTGAATTTGATAGTAACTTGGTCCATACGCAATTGTTAATCATAGGTACTTGATTCTTGGGCAAGCTTGTTGCCATCTAGGCCTAATGGAGGATGCAATGGCTCTTCTTCAGACCGGCAAGCGCCTCGCCTCGGCCGCATTCCGCCGTGAGAGCATTTGCTGGTCTGATGACAGCTTCTCCTTTTCCAATGTGCCTGTTTCCAGTGATATCACAATCACCAATGCTCCCAGCACGCCCCCGCGCAACCCAATTGATCTGGAGAGTGTGAACCAACTCCTTGCCCACATTAAGCTCCTCTTACGCCGTAAGACGGCTGCACTTGCGGCCCTTGATGCTGGCCTCTACTCCGAGGCCATCCGCCACTTCACCAAGATTGTTGATGGTCGCCGTGGTGCCCCACAAGGGTTCTTAGCTGAATGCTACATGCACCGAGCCTCAGCATACAGAGCAGCTGGTAGAATTGCTGAGTCTATAGCTGATTGTAATAGGACTTTGGCATTAGACCCAGCTTGCATTCAAGCTCTTGATACAAGAGCATCTCTATTAGAAACAATTCGATGCTTGCCGGATTGTTTGCATGATTTAGAACATCTTAAGCTTTTGTACAATTCAATTTTGAGGGATAGGAAACTTCCAGGGCCAGCTTGGAAGAGACACAACGTGAGGTACAGAGAGATTCCTGGGAAGCTGTGTGCACTCACTACAAAGATTCAAGAACTTAAGCAAAGAGTTGCTTCTGGGGAGACTGGGAATGTGGATTATCATGCATTAATTGGTTTGAGACGTGGGTGTTCAAGGTCTGAGTTAGAGAGAGCACATTTGTTGCTGTGTTTGAAGCACAAGCCAGATAAAGCCACAGACTTTATTGAAAGGTGTGAACTTGCTAATGATGGTGATCTTGATTCAGTTAAAGACCGATCAAAGATGTCTGCTTTGTTGCTATACAGATTGCTCCAAAAGGGTTACGCCAGTGTAATGTCTACCATTATGGATGAGGAAGCAGCTGAAAAGCAAAGAAAGAAAGCCGCAGCTGCATTACAAGTAGCACAAGCACAAGTAGCTGTGGCAATCCAAGTCCAGCAAGGCCAAGAGTCAAAATTGGAATCAGAAAAGAATAATTCAGTTTTCCAAGGGGTGTTTTGCCGGGATCTTGCTGTGGTGGGGAATTTGCTTTCACAAGTTGGATTTAACCGCCCAATTACTGTGAAGTATGAGGCATTGAGTTGCTGATTGGACTGTTGGGGGTGGAAAAATCTAAGTTCTTTGAGATGTTACACCGGTATTGGGATTAATCTCTGGTCCATTATTTCTCTGTTTGTACAAAAAAGATAAATTTAGGACTGGCCGGAAAATTTTGTAACCCTTTTTCTTATTTTCCTTTTCTACTACATGTACAGAATTTTTCAGTACCGAATTATCTACTTTTGGTTATGCAGCAGCGCATGCTTTATTTAGCTTAAATTTGAATGTCATTTTCTTTTCTTTTTTTTTCTTTCGCTTTGCTTTCATATTTATTATTTGGGAAACAATTTTGGACCATTAGAAAAAATCTGGGCCATTAACGGTTTGCAACTACATGTTGGAAAGATGGTAGGACACTATTGTTGTTGTAAATGTTGTTTCCGAGAGTGACAGAAAGTGAGAGAAACAGAAGATGGCCTGGCCTTGGCTTCTCTCTAATGTCCTATGTGGTCTCATTTAATTTTTCTCTGGTTAGCTTATCCAAGAAACTGACATTTCTGACATTCCACTAGATTTAATTTTGTTTTCTACTTCCGCCAAAAGTATTGCTTCTTGCACTCCATTGGTCATAGTTTAATATGGTGAAAGAATCATAGTGGATACTGGAAAAGAAAGAGCAATTGCCATTGTTATTAATGGGAGCACCCTCTTGATTCTTGATGTTATGGCTTTGCGTGCATCTTATGAAGTCGTGGCAGGATTCCACTGGTGGAAACAGCTCAAAGGACATTGTGTAGTCACCCATGGTGGAGAAGAGTTTGTCAGTATTTTTTTTCTTCTATTTTTCAGGTCTGGCACTCTGGCTAATATGCGAACAAGGGAAAGGTCTAATCTTACACTCAATACAAGATTACATATAGGTTTAGAAAGGACATGTCAAATCAACCTTTGCTTTGACATCATTACTGCTTTGGGGTTTGCTTCCTTTATGCACTGTTTGCCAACACTAAAATGGTTAAAATAGGTAAAAATGAGTAAGCAGTGTACAAAAATCCAAAATAATTATGCTCAAGGTAAAAATGAGTAAGCAGTGTACAAAAATCCAAAATAATTATGCTCAGGATGGTAAAGAAGGGAAGGGCTATTAATTTGTCTAAGCCTTAGATTTTATGATTTTTTAAAATTATCTAGGATTCTTTTGCCTATGTCCTAGAATAATTCATAAGGCCCTTAAAGGGGGTTGTTGGAAGAAATCAATGAGGGTTTCAACTTTCAACCTCCCAAGACTAATAATGTCAAATTGGTTTTTAGGGCATGGCTTCTGTTCAAAGGGAAAGCCTGTCTTTTCTGAGCTATGAAAAGGTTGCATGATTGTGTTACTGATCCCAGTTGTCACTTTGCTAAAGGGTATGCCATTGTTGCCAGCAAATATTGAATGTTTTTAAAGGTCAATTTAAAGTGTTAAAATTGTCTGAGTCGCTTGGTTAATGAAAGCAAATACTAATGTTAAGCAATATCAACGTGCAAAGTAGCATGACCATGACATGTTTAAATGCTTTGAAAATGAGAGAGGGAATTGTGGAGGGAGAGTAGTTGCGGGCCTTGCGGCTTCTCCATCTTCAATTAAAAAGACAATTTTTTTTATTTTTTATCTTTTTTTGTAAACTAGCACTAAAATAATATTAACTACTAATAAGTCTATTACAATAAAACCCGGTCTTGTCAAAGGCTAGCAAATCCTTCACAATAGTCGGCAGATTAACAAAATTAGCATAGCCAAAAAATTGGATGACAATAACTTAGTTAATGTATTGACACATTAGTTTGCCAAATATGTGTTTGGAATTATTTTATTGAGGGATTTAAGACATTTGTACAAAGTTGAGTTCTTTTAAATTTTTTTTTTTTATTGCTTTATCCATATCATTTTGCTCAGTCCAGAAATTAGTCCAGAAAAAGGGGGCTTTAATCTGATCTTACAATTCACTCAAATAGTAGCTATCTTTAGCCCTAAAATTTTGTAACTTTTCTTCCATTGCAAGTGATTTAAGCCTTCTTTTACGAATCGGACTCTGGACATTATACTTCCACGCTACTCAATGATTATGTTTGCTCCTTTTCTTTTTCAGGACTTCTTTAAGCAAGTTCAATTAAAAAATTTCCCCATTCATGAGTAAACTATAGAACTCAAGCGGTTTGGTACATAGAGGGCCTTGCTATAATAATATGATAATCCTCTATTATCGATGAGCATTGAACCTTGTACTAAATCGATTCTACTTTGTTGCTACATATAATTAGCTTGAGATAGACTTATGATAATTCTCATCTATTGCTCGATTTTTAAGTGGTATGACGTTTTATCTGGAATGTTAAATTATTAATTATTATGACCAATCAATGGAGAATCCACAACCATAAGTATAGTAATTAATCAACGAAAATATCTTATACTTTTTGTAAGCTTCTTAAGTTTTCACAATAAAGTATAGATTATTTACTTTCTCTACTTCTGTTTAATGTCATGAAAAATTGTGTGTGTGAGTGTGTGTTTTTTGTCTGTCCACGTTTCTCTTAACTTGTTTTACACAGATGAATTATGAAATGCAAAACACCCCATGTTCTAATAATGACAGCCCACTTCTCTGCTAGCAGCATTGTTGTATGTCTCACAGCCACAACCCCACTTTCTTTCACTAGAAAATTTTTGTCAAACTTGAAGATTTCTGTATGGACTTTCTGTGAATTATACCAATTTTAAACAAAGGCAAACACCAGCTATATGTAATGTATTTTTAGCACTGCTTGCCTAATACATGCACAGCTTCTGATTATACTAAAAGACTGAATACAGCAAAAAAAAAAGAAAGACTGGCATACAAATAAATATATAAATAAATAAACTAAGACTTAAAAATGGTGAAAGCCTGAAAGGCAAAATGATGGGAAAGTGTATAAAACTGAAACATGCCTCGCATGTCTTCATCTTTTATTTTTTTTAAAACTCGGCAAATTGCCGGCCGGGGGGGTGGGGG